>NW_006400146.1:1074838-1076257 GCF_000299155.1 Elephantulus edwardii
CAGCTCCTGGCCTAGTTTTCACAGTTGAGCTTCTCCAGCGGTTCTTTCCACAGATGTAATTGATCTGATTCTTACACATACCATCAGGTGAAAAGGTAGCAAGTGTAAAAAAAAAAAAGGAAAAGACTTTGTTTAGGTTACATTTATGGGCTTAAATGTGACTCATGTAGTTGAGTGTAGTGAGACCACAAAGCAGGAATAATCAGGCATCTTCTTGCCTAAAAACAAACAATGTGTATTCCAGGAACATTTGGGCACTGCAAGGGTTTTCATTTCCAAGTAGTGAAAATGAAGGAAATGGGCTGGAGCTTTGTGGATAATTAGCTAACAAAAGCCAGCAGTGAAGACGGTACCCCTCAGAGTGCCGTCCTGTGTCATTCCTTCCCCTTTTTTCCATGTTAGATGGGCCCACAGAATTACAAGAGATAATTTGCTCTGAAAAATTTGTGATCCTGGGCCAAATTTCTTAGTCTCCAGTTGGCTATATTTAATAGAAAACTACATTTAACTTTGGGGCTGTAAAGTGAATACTGACTTGAGGGTGACCCAAAGCAATGAGTTATCCAGTAGACAATGATTTTTGGTTTGTATGAATTTCTTCCCTTTAGACCCATGTTTCATGAGAGTTTAACCCCGTGATTCATGAGTGTTTGTGTGTAACACAACAAAAAGGAACATTCCAGTTGAAAGAGGGTAATGGGCAGCAACGAACTGGTAAATCTTTCACATTTGACTCTGAGGGGGGAAAAGTGCTCACTTACAGTGCTTATGTCAGTTTATGGTGTAACTATTATAGTCATAACTAACTTCAGATTATACTTGAGTTGACTGACTCGCAGAATCCTGAAAATTTTACAAGTCATCCTTGTGAGCCAGTGGGAGTTGGCTCCAACGTACCACTGCCAAGAACTTTCTTAGAATTCTCTCCAGAGACATCAGTAAATTGCCTGAGAGCTCGGATAATGCCTTTTGGTAATGTCTGACCAATGCCATCTTCAGGATGGCTCTCAGAGCCAAGAGTCTACAGCCCACTCTCAAAAAAAGGCCATTTTAAAGACCAAAGACATTTGGTGTGTAGTGAAATGTTTCATAGCTGGTATGATATTTTATTTGTTATTGCTGGGATTTCCTAGAGAGCTGGTAATTTATCTAGAACACTTTCACTACAGAGAAAATTGTACAGAATGTTAAATAATGGCTTAAGGGAAGGCGGGTGATTCCAACACACTAAACCACTGGTACCTGAGGATATTTTTGTTCTTTGAGCAAGAAACCATTGCCAGAGAGGTCTTTGAATATGAGAAATTTTGCATTGTTGTAAATTTTTTGTAGTTCAAGTGTCTCAGACATGGGATATCTTGGATTATCTCTTATTAATATTACGATAGATAGATAGATAGATAGATAGATAGATAGATA
>NW_006400146.1:1076357-1100216 GCF_000299155.1 Elephantulus edwardii
ATTTCCATCACCCCCCACCTATCAAATTGTACAAATTGTGCATCCCTATGATAAAGCCCCAGCCCCCACCCCCGCCAGTCAAAATTGACTTAAAGCTCATCCATCTTCAACTGGTTTTCTCAGGTGATCAATTGCAATATTAAAGATTTCTCATACCCGCCCCCCTCAGAGCAAGGGGTGGATTTGAATCACCAGAGATAGAGGAGCCCCTGAAAAACTAAATCCACTGGCACTGGATCATTTCTGATTTTCAGAAGCCAGTTAGGGAGGGTAGAACTTTCCACAGGTTTCCAAAGCTGTAAATCTTTACAGAAGTTGATGTACAGTGAGTACAGTAAGTAGATCTCATTATTTTAATCTTGTAGTTTCAAACTGCAGAACAATCACACACACACACACACACACACACACACATTCACGAATGTTGAGGTAGTTCTAGAGCCTAATGGTCTTATAGTTCAGGGATCTGAAAATTATATCCCACAGCCCAAATTTGACCTGCTTTTGTGTTTTTGCGTGACTTGTGAGATAATAGTGTTTTTTACATTTCTGGTTAGTTGGGAAAAAGAACCCCTAAAACTCTCAAGAAAAAAAAAGATTAATTCATGACATATAAAATGAGATGACATTTATGCTGCAGTGTCCATAAATAAAGTTTTATTGGAACATAGCCTGGCCCTTTCATTTAGTATCATCTAAAGCTGTTTTCATGCTACAGAAGTGACTTGAGTAGTTGTGACAGAGACCGTAGGGCCCGCAGAGCCTAAAATATTTACTATCTGGCCTTTTACAGTAAGCCTTTGCCAACCTCTGATCTAAGAAATAAATCTCTGAAGAAATATGACCAGCCAGCTCAGGCTTCTTCTGAACAGTGACTGAAGACAGCACTAGGAAGGCCAAGTTCATCCTTAATGGGATTGAAGGGAGCTGTATAAGGAGATGTCGAGGAACCATAAGCAGCTTGTGAAAATTACTAACATTTAACAAACAGTGAGGTGGAGAAGTAATTTTCTCATTTTGCCCAAATCAATTCCATTTAGTTTCTTTTATAACTTACTTTTATTTATCGTGTGGCTTGCCTTGTTGTTATGTGCCGTCAAGTCACCTGTGACTCATAGCAACCCCTGTATACAGCAGCACTGAACACTTCCCTGTCCTGTGCCAGTCTCACTGACTCTGACACACCCACCCCCCATGACCCCAGTTACTGTGCCGATCCATCTCATCTGGGGTCTTGCTCTCCTGTGCTGTCCTTTCACCCTTCCTAGCAGAGCATAATGTCCTTCTCCAAGGACCAGTCCCTCCTGGCCTTGTGCCCAAGAGACTGTGGACTGGACCAGGCACACCTTAATCTCTGGACTGACATTGTTGCTTCTCAGTACTCTGGAAAGGTCCATGACAGCAGATTTACCTAATATAATTTATCCTTTGATTTCCTGACCACTGGTGCCAGAAGTGTTGATTGTGGAGCCAAGCAAGCTGTAACTGTTAACAACCTCAATCTCTTCACCATCCATCACGGTGCTGCCAATTTGTCCTAATTTAATTGTGCTCTAATTTAGACTAGCTTTTTCAGACAGAACAAAAAGAAGTCTGGGTGCATAGTTATAGGTATGCTGAGTTAACCAAAAGACTTCGTGTCTCTGGTGGTTCAAAGCCACCAGATGGTCCAAGGGACAAATATGGGCAGTCTTGGAAACCTGATGGAAGGCCCTTATGAGTCAGAATTGAGTCAGCAGCAATGAATTTGTGTGCTTCTGCTTCTCAAAGATCACATTGCTAGTGATTCATTTAGTAAGGCAGTATCTTTGGTGGCTGGGAAGGTTGGGTTTGTAGCTAGGAAAACTAGGTTGAAGTCACCTATCGATACATGGTCTGGAAGAATGTATATTAACAATTCTTAGCTTCATTATCTATTCCAGGAAAATGTAGAATTCTTGTGGGAGTGAAGTTGAACTATGGTTGATTTCTATGTTGCTATCAAACTAGAAGTTATGTGGGGGAACTTCAAATATTCCCAGGCCATCCAAAAGAGGGATGTTTCAGAGGACTTCCAGCCTAAGACAGACTAGGAATAAATAGAGATTTATCTGGTGGCCTAATTCCAAGATCATAATGAGTGTTCTCCTGCATGGGGCTGGACCATTTGTCCCTAGGTTAGAAGACACTACACAATAGCTGTGGCAACGGGCTCACACATACCATTGATCATGAAGATGATTGAAAACAAAGCATTGCTTTATTTTATTATACAAAATGCTATGTCTTAGAGCTGATATTTCATGGCAACTAATAACAACAACAACAAATTTCTTAGCATGGGCTCTGGCACATAGTAAGCATATAATAAATGACTTACTGTACATTATCGTCATTCCCTTATGCTTATATTGTTCAGGGACTTGACTGTAGGTAGATATTTATCTTATGCGCTAATAAGATTTTTATCTACTCATTTTAGCAAACAACTAAATGTTTTTCTGAGCAAACAAATTAAAATAGTACTAACCAATCAGCATAACTTGCACTGAAACTGAGTGTCTATTCAAATAAGTGTTTCCTGAGTAACATGTTTGAAGGCATGCCTAGCATTTCATTTGGCAGTATCACACATCACACAAATTCTTTTTACCCTAAATGTTCTGTCTCCTGGAAATTGTCTTGAAATGAAAATCATGCAAGTTTTTCGGACTTACCATTATTTTTCACTTTAGTCAGAAAAAGTTGAGTAGCTCCATTTGTTTCTTCCCAAGAGGAGACTGCCCTCCAGTGGACACAATTCTGGTAAGGGGAGAATGCAAGGTGTTTTTTTGTTTGTGGGTTGTTTTTTATTGTTTGTTTGTTTTTTTCCTCCCCACTTAAGACTCTACCTAGATAATTGTTCTTAGCCTGCTTGTAAAATTTAGAAATCCCTGGCAGGTGCAAAACAGTTAATATACTCAGCTGCTAACTAGTAGTTTGTAGGTTCGAATCCATTCAGAGGGCACCTCAGAAGAAAGGCCTGGTGATCTACTTCCAGAAAAGGAGCCACTGGAAACCCCATGGCAATCACATTAGCATGTACCTATTAGATATTTCTTGACAGCACCTAACAACAACAACAATTAGACATTTGCTTTTCCAATCATTATTTATTTGCCTTCTCACGTGGGACAGGCAGAGATTTCATGAAGTGATTTTAAACCTTGGTAGCATATTAGACAACTGGGGGCTTTAAAGTGTCCTGGTGTTCAGGTTGCACCATAGTTTCATTAAGGTAGAATTATTGGGGTAGTATCTAGGCTTCATTATTTTTTGAGCTTCCTGCTCTTGAGTCTGAAGTCCAGCCATGGTTAAGAGCCACAATTTCAAACCTGGAATCAGAGGAAAAGCAAACATCCTGCTCTCTTGTTACCGTGCTGTTTTCTTAAGCACGCAGAAGTGCGGCATCCATTGTCAACTGCTTATATTGGACTCTGGTCTCCAGGGAAATTTACTGATACAATCTTATTTCATTAGCTTGTTAATAAAGAAGGATCTTCTAGGTAGTAAAAGAGGGTGATAAGAAATGAGTCTCTGATACTTCTCCAACTGTAAATCCCACTGATGAATTCTGTTTGGGACCCAGTCATCATGTGGACTTTGATAACCTCATGGTCAGACTCTGCAGAGGGTTTTGAGCTCACCTGTCAGACATGAATTTGCATAGCATGAATTTATGAGAGACTCTTTTTCACACTCACTGATCATGTTAAGCATTTTGTAAGCCTGGCTCAATTTTCTTCTGGTTAACATACTGTTGCTTGTGTTTAGTTCATTATAGATATTTTATTGATTTAATCTTTTACTTAAATAAGAATCGCTAGAGTTTCACAGAGAGTTTGAGGCTGTTAAAGCAAGGTTAATTAATTTTCTTATCTGTAAAATAAAAAATAATACTACCCTCTACCTAGGGTTGTTATGAAATGTGAAAAAGATAATGCACGTAAAATCGCCTAGTGTCTGGTACTTAGTACCCACTCTGATGTTGTTCTGATTCAGAAAACGTATTACAGATGTCAAGAGCAAGAGTGCAAGACTTGACTTTATCAAGAACACCTTTCCCCTCTGGGATTCTAGAAACATTACTTAGCCTCTTTTCATCCCCTTTTCTTTGCCTATTACATTTTAGCTATACCTGTGGAGGTCTGGTAGCCTAGTGGTACAGAATTGTGCTGCCTGCCCAAAGGTACACAGTGCAAATCCTCCAGCTTGCTCCATGGGAGAAATATGGGCAGTCTACTCCTGTGTGTTTTACGGCCTCTGAAAACTTGATGGAGAATTCATCTCTGAATCAGTTCCAACTCTGTGGCACATAATAACAACAGCAACAACGTGCAGGTACATGAGAATTAAGTGCAAAAATGTCCTTTATTGTGTTTATTGCCATTTCTAGAATACGGAAAATAACTTTTCATATACATAAAATGGGAAGAAAGTGTCTATATGGTTATATATCCTGTCAGATGGATGAGAGACCTTATCTCTGGTACTCAAAGTGTGGTTCCTGGACCAGTAGCAGCCAGGAGCCTCTCCAAATGCAGAAACTCAGCCGCTACACCAGAACAATTGAGTCAGTGCCTACAGTTATTAAAGGGGCCAAGGAATTTGTGTGGTTGGAAAACGCAGGACAAAATTACCACTATTCTCCCAGCTTCTACTCTTGGTACTGTTCACTCGTAAATGACTCCACCCTACCAGCATCCTGAAGGGAGTGCATCAACAAAGTACATCAAGAAAGCAAGAAAGGAGTGCATCAGCGATGCACTGTCTCCATATCTTTTCAATCTATATGCAGTACAGATTATCTGGGAAGGTGGGCTCTATGAGAAGAAATGTGGCATGGTGCTGGAGAAGATAACTGAACAAACAGATCTGGCTTGGAGAGGGGAAAACCATATTTCTCCTTGAAGGCAAGGATTTTGAGACTCCATCTCACAAACTTTGGGCATGTTGTCAAGAATGACCAGTCCTTTGAGAATGATATTGTGATTGGAAGGGTGAAGGGACAATGCAAGAGAGGAAGACCCTGCAGGAGATGCACTGACCCAGTAACTGGGGTAATGGTTGCATGTGTATCAGAGTCAGCGAGACTGGTTCAGAATAGCGTAGAGTTCAGAGCTATCGTTCACAGGGTCTCTATGAGTCGTAGTCAACTCAACGGCTTATAACAGCAACACTATCAGCATTTTACCCAATTACCAGTCAGCCCTAACACCTTGTTAAGAATCATCGTACAGGATGACACCAAGTTGTAACTTGCTTGAGCTAGACCATGAATTGTCAAAGTAATACATATGCTCACAGCTCTTAAGCCTCAGCCTAGAGATGCTGTGCATTATTTCATATTGCCCCCATGCTTTCATATGGCAACATACAATTATTGTACAGCTGACATTCTTCAACACCTGAAAAGGTGTGTGTGTATGTGTGTGTGTGTATGTGTTGTGGATGGGAAGGGAAGAATAGTGATACTAGCCAAAGTAATAAAATAGAATTCAGTGTGGAAGTAAAAATCAGCTAACAATTGATTGTGATTAAACCCCATAGCCCAGTGATAATTGCTGTCTTACCCCTAGAAGCAATTTGGTATTTTTAGAAAAGATGAAAGCAGGTAATCAAAGTTATTTTTTTTTAAAGATAGATTAAGAGTTACTTTTATGGCACTCTAGAATTTGTTTAAATGTTTTCTTTTAACAAGAATTGATAGTACTTGGAGGCAACTTGTTATTTAAGTGATCACTGAGTCCTTTAGACAGTATTTTCCCAAACTAAGTTTAAACAGGCTACTGATTTTCTATCTTTATATACTGTTTTTTTTTTCTCCAACAATGGTAGCTTTGATAGCCTAGTGGTAAGTTTGTGCTACAGTTCTGAAGGCTCACTGTTCAGATCCCCCAGCTGCTCTATGAGAGAGAAAGATGGGCAGTCTCCTCCTCTGCAATTACTGGCTCTGAAACCCTGGTGGACATGCAACAATGACAACATATACTGTCTTTTGCTCTTATAATATATTTTTTTTTGTTTGAAGTTTTGGAAATTCTGGATGAAATGAACCACGAGAGAGTATATGATCTAACTTCTGTGTCCTGGAAAGAATGGAAAGTGTTTGTTTATCATCAGCAAAGAGATGTGGTCTGCCTAGAGGAGAGCCCATCCTGGATTACAAACATGCAATTTATATACAATCCAGAGTTAATGAACCAACCCTACTAAAACCTGTTGCATTTTAAAACTGTACATTGCAATAACATGGAAGCAGCCCAGATGTCCACCCACAACCAAATGGATTGAGAAATTATGGTACGTTCATACAATGGAATACTATACAGCACTCAGGAGCAGTGATTTTGTAAATTATTACCTAACTTGGGAGGGACTGGAGAACATTATGCTGAGTGAACTAACTCAGTCCCACATGGACAAATACTGTATAAAATCATTATTGTAGAATGAGTGTGATGGTCCAAGTGGGGGAGAGGGTGGAAGCAGATGGATGAGGATGTGCGGAGGGAAGGGGGGATTAATCATGGGGTTGTACAATCTGATGGGTGAGGTGAGGGAAATGGGAAGAATCTGGTCAGGAAAACAATATATTCAAATTTTGTAAATAAACTAGTATAACAAAAAATCTAGTGTATATAATAGTTTATAATAACAAAGAGGTGCTTTTGTGATGTGCATCAAAACATTATTGTTATTACTGTTACAATGCTTTAAAGATGTTTTTGTGTGTCTGGAAAGATCTCTTTAATGCTTTTTTATGCACAGAAAAGTACATTATATACTCTATGTATGTGTACCATAGAGTTAGAACCAACCCATAGCTGACCCTCCAGCAGATTTTCAGAGGCAGTTATTTACACGGCAGAAGATTACCCATCTTTCCCCAGTGGAGTAGCTGGTGAATTCACACCATGTGTCTTCAGTTCAGTGCGGCTTCTTGCCACTCAGCCACCAGAGCTCGCTGGTCACTAGGGAGCTATATACAATATGCGATATACTATATACCAAGACAGATACTGAGCTAACTGATGCTAAGTACAAAGTGCACATGACTAACTGTTAGGACTCACAAATTTGACTAAGAGACTTAAAGGATGCTGTTCGTCACCCGGTGACTGTCAGGGCCTCTGAAATGTCTCTTTAAGAATGACTTCTGATGTTGTGCTGAGGATGCTAAGCATTTTCTGACTCATTCTTCCAATGGCTGATGCTCCACTTAGTGTGTTGGGAACACGCAGAGAAGAGGCCAGATACAACTCAGTGAGTAAACAACCGGCCAAAGTTCTTTGCATTTTGTGACCTGGATCTTTGATTTGCTGAAAAAAAATCTCAAGATGTTAATGTTTTTCAGAAGCCTCTTTGATAACATCAAGAGGCTCCACCTCCCCTCCCATCTCCCCTCTGGAGAATACTCCAATGCAAGAGCAACTCAATGAAAGAATAAAACCCAAAAATCAGATGAAAAGCCCACGTATATGTACAGTTATTGGTGAAATATGTATGGACTGATAAACACGATGTATGTGCAAGCGAGTTGCATTGCTAATCCTAAATCCGGACCCCTCCAATGTTTCAAACCCACGAGCAGCTCCACTGGAGAATAACAGGCAGTTTTGCGTCATTGTGATTTACGGCCTCATAAGCCATTGGAGAGTGGCTGTGGTTTGGAACCAACTTGTCACAGCAAGTTTGAGATTTGAGTGTTAGTAGTTATTGTTGGTGCCGTAGTATTGACGACTCATAGCAACCCTGTGAATGCAGATCAGTGATGATCAAACTCTATCTAAAGGCTTTAAAATTTCCAGGAAATAACATTTTTTTTACCAGTGCATTAATATATACAGAGTACATATAATATTTATGAAGAAAATGTTTTTCATGTTCAATAATATACCTCTATTACAAGAGATGGGTAAAGGGTAATTGCAGATGTATGGATGTTGAGCAGGACGCTATGATAATGTCTTTCTAAATAACATTAAAAGTGAGATCAGGAAACTTTCAAAAAGGACCCTAATTCTTTGTCTGTAATTAATTTCATATCTAAAGATATAGTGTATAATAGAAGACACCTAGGAAATGCCTCCTATGAGCTCCCAGTAGCCAAAAAAAAAGAAAGAAAAATAATAATTTAGAGATGTGCTTGTATAAACTTGGCCATATAATGTAGATTTCTTGTGACTTTCTTCAACCTTAATGAAACCTAACTCCTTTTATTACATACTTTGTTTCTTTTATCATACTGACACACAGTTTTCTCTTTGGAGTTGGCTACTTTATTGTATATTCACTTTGAAACTTGTGTCTTTTAAAACTTTTAAAGCAACACTGTTGTTGTCATATGCCATCAAGTCACCTGCTACTCATAGTGACTCCATGTACAATAGCTCTGAAGCCTGCCCTGTCCTGATTGAGTCTGACTGATTCCAACACCTACCCCCATTGCCCTAGTCACTGTGTCAATCCATCTCATCTGGGGTCTTCCTCTCTTGCTCTGTCCCTCCACCCCGGCCACTTTCCAAAGATGGAATTGCAAAATCCTAGCATTCAAGGAGAAATTTGTTTGGACTCTCACCAAGACAGATCTATTTATTCTCTTGATGATATATGGTATGCTCAAGACTCTTCTCCAATACCACAATCCAAATGCATCAATTCTTCTTCCATCATCCTTAGTCATTGTCCAGCTTTCTGATGCATAGCAAGTAATTGAGAAAACCATGGATTAGATCAGGCACACCTTAGTCTCTAGATTGCCATCATTGCTTCTCAGTACTCTGGAAAGGTCCCTGGCAGCAGATTTACATAAAGCAATTAGTCTTTTGGTTTCCTGACTGCTGGGGCCCAGAGTGTTGAATGTGGAGCCGTGCAAGCTGTAATTGTTAACAACTGCAATCTCTTCTCCATCCATCAAGGGGCTGCCAATTGGCTCAGTGGTGAGAATCTTTGTCTTCTTGATGTTAAGCTTCAATCCATATTGAAGGCTGCAGTCTTTGACCTTCTGTAGCAAGCACTTCAGGTCTTCCTCAGTTTCAGCAAGCAGGGTTATGTCATCTGCATAACGCAGATTGTTGATGAATCTTCCTCTAATCCTGATGCCACATTCCTCCTCATAAAGCCCAGCCTCCCGAATGATCTGTTCTGCATATAGATTGAAAAGGTATGGAGAAAGAATGCATCTCTGATGCACGCTCTTCCTGATTTTGAAACATACAGTGTTTCTCTGCTCAATTCTGAGTACTGTTTCCTGGCCCAACTATAGATTTCACATAAGCACAATCAAGTGTTCTGAAATGCTCATTCTCCTCAAAATTAACCACAATTTGCTGTGATCAACACAGTCAAATGCCTTTGCATGGTCTATGAAACACAGGTAGATATCCCTCTGGTACTCTTTGCTTTCTGACAAGATCCATCAGACATTGGCTATAATGTTTTTAGTACCACAGCCTCTTCTAAACCCATCTTGTATTTCTGGTAGTTCTCTGTCAATGTAAAGTTCTGGTTGTTTCTGTATAATCTTCAGCAGGATTTTCCTTGTGTGTGATATTAGTGATATTGTACAATAATTTGCACACTCTGTTGGGTCACATCAGTATTATTACCAATATTATTACCAACATTATCATGGAAAAATATACTTCCAATATTATGAAAGAATAAATTGCTTTACGTCAGGTAAATTAAAATATGTAGGAAATTTTTAAGAACAAGCTGTCTCCATGTAAAAATCAATAGGTGGGTAACAGATATTTAGCAATTAGTAATTTTAAAAGTTTTTAGTTTCCCATTTCCTTCTGTATATTTAGATGTGAATCTACTATGCTGGGGATTGGAAATATATTTTTTTAGGATAGGCTGGTCATTTTTAATCTTTTTCATCCCCTTAGTGTTTATTGGTCCTCCTTGGAGGCAAGGATTCTGAAGCTTTGTCTGACCTACTTTTGACATGTCTTTGGGGAAGGACGTCATGCTTGGTTGAATGGAGGGACAGTGCAAGAGAGGAAGACCCTCGATGAGATGGATTGAGTCAGTGACTGGGGTAATGGCAGTAGGTGTGTCAGAGGCAATGCGATTGACACAGGACAGAGCAGGGTTTAGGGCCATTGTACATAGCGTCGCTATGAGTTGCAGGTGACTTGACAGCTCATAACAATTGTATATTGATAATCTGAAGGTATTCTTGTGGCCTTGTCTGTAGGTGGTTGCTCTCTTAACAACAGCAGCAAAACAAAACCCAAAACCCAAAAACCAAACCAAAAAACCTCAAAACCAACAACTAACCTACCCCTCTCTGGCAACACCATGGGGGAAAGATGGGCCATCTTTTCTCATGTGATTTACAGTCTCTGAAACCTGATGGAGGGTCAGCTATGAGTTGGTTTTGCCTGGGTGGCAATGACTGATTAGAAGATGTTGGGCTGGAGCCACACAATGGCGAGTCTTTAGACTTAGTGGTGGCCTTTCAGAAACTCAAAGTAATCCCTTTGACCTTTCAAGGCGTATGTGGTGCAATCCCAAGTCACCTGAAGTTATTGAAGCAATTGATTATTCTTAACTAATATTAGAAAGTCCAAAAGCCAGAAGTCTTCTTTTCATGGCTGCTAATGAGGACTCTAATGAGTCAGGTGTCACTCTGGAGCCAACCTCATTAAGACACAGCAACTTGTTTTCGTAAATGTCCTGAGGTATACAATAATGTCTATGCCCCTAAGTACAGTACATAACAAAGCTTCTCAAACAAAATAAAATATGAATGAAACTCTTTTAGCACCAGTATCTTACAAATATGCAACATACCTCCTAAGACCAGCAGAAGAGACATGGAATGTATTTTCTGGGTTGTTTGGATTTTCCTTTACAAAATTAAATTTTTGCATCATTTGAAAGTGGGCCCTCCCACCAAATTAAATACACCATTGGCTACATTTTTTATGAAGGTATATATTACCATCTGCCTCATTTAGTGGGCTATTATTAAAGTAATAATGAGGCTTCCATCGGAATCTCATAATTTTGGTATTTAATGGGCAGTCATGAGGCATTGCATTGTGCATGTTATTTTTAACCTGCTAGATCACATGGGACACCTAATTATAATGGAAAAAAGTAAGACGAGGAGAATCTGGGTAATTTTTAGATATCTGGGACGCCTATGCACTTGATTCATCAAATTGCTGTGAAAATGCATCTCCAGGATTTGGTGTTACAGAGCTTGCTCTCTGACCTGGCTAATTGTCCTTGATTCACAGCGCTCTTGACAAAGCTCCCTGCTTGTGATGTGGTAAATACTCTCAATAAATAACCTTTTTAATAAATTAGTCACTCAGTGAATCAAAGATTACAGTGCCTTTCCACCCCCAGAAAAAATAATAATCTCCTTCAATTTTTGGAAATTCAGCATGCAGATATTTTCTGTATTTAAATGTCTATTTTAATCATCGTCGCTGTTGTTAGGTGGTACGAGTCGAGTATGACTCTTGTGAACAACAGATATAACCCTGCCCTGGCCTGTGCCATCCTCACAGTCTGTGACACACTCATGCCCATTGCTGCAGTCACTGTGTCAATCCACCTTTTCTTCACCATCCCTCCACCTTTCCAAGCATGATGTCCCTCTCCAAGGAATAATTTTCCCCGCAATATGCCCAAAGTATGTGAGATGAAGCTTTATCATCGTTACCTCCAAGGAACACTCTGGTGGCACCTTTTCCAAGATAGTTCTGTTGGTTTATTGGGTGAAACTAGTGTGCATGTATGTGTGTGTTGTGTATAGTACTCACCATCATGTCAACTCAGACTTATGTCAGGCCCATGAGTTTCAGAGCAGAGTTGGACTCCACAGTATACTCAAGTGCATCACCAGAGCTTTCTTCCAAGGCACTTGTGTGCATGGACACACACACATATGGATACAAATATGTACTTAAAACCAGATTCTATGGGAAGCAAGGAGAAATTTACTTGCAAAGTTCAAGGTCTCCAAACTGCCTGGCAAAATGGGTATTTATAGAGATGACTACAGAAAGATAGTTTTTCATCAGTCCTCTGTTACATGGGAAGCCCATCACCCTGGCTTATTGAATTTTGTTGAAATGTGACCACGAGTCTTGCCTCTTTTAGGTATTCACATTTTCTTGGCTTTTTCTGGAATGGGGACCTTTTATTTATGCATGATTTTCATGTGAAAGAAATAGATGAATGTTATGGAATTGCATTGAGTCACAGACCTTTCTAACCAGAAAGCTACTGGCTGATGCAGGGAGGAGACAGAGTGTCCTAGATGTTTTCATTACATGTTATTGAATCCTAGGGAATGGGCAGGTTTCATGTCTTCCTTTTTGCTGATGTTTCTCCCTGCAGCATTCCCAGACTCCACATCCTTGGCGTTTTGTAATCACAGAACTCTCTCTGGGACTCCTTGTCTGTGTTTCCTGAGTTTTCGCTCACATTTTTCATTTTCTTGTCCTTCTGCCCTAGGAAATGTCCTCTGCCTTGTGTTCCACTTATTGTGTGTTCAGTACAACTAGTCATACTCTTGATTTCCAAGCACTCTGTTACTTCTAACACTTAGATTTTCTTTTCCCCTTTTTAGTAGCCACTTGTGTTTATTAATTGTTGCTTTGCTGCATATCTGTTCTCTGTTCTTCTCTGCCCTGTGTCTCCTGGACTTCCTTGCTGGTTTGGCCAATAGGAGAGACCAGAATGTATTTGGAGATTGAGAAGTTAAATAGGTCACGTTATTTCTTTCCCATCCTCTTGTGTGTTTTAGCTACCATTCAGGTAGTAAGTAGCTGGTTCCATCCACAATCCCTTTGGGGAATTTGGCCTCCATGTAGCTCCCACTGGGGCCCACTGACTCTACTGCCTCCCTTTACCCTTTCAGAAGTTGGGATGTTAAGGGTTTCCAGCTGTTACTGCTTTCTGGTACCCTACCATATGTTGTTTGCCACCATACCCCTGGTGGCCTAGTTTGTAGCGAGTTGCATCACCAGAAATCTACTGTGGTCCTCTGGATAGCACTACCAGGTTAATATTCCCTGGGTACTACTCTCTAATGTTGTCAGTGTTTTGGCATTGAAACATTTCTGGCACTTTGCACATCAACTCAGTTTACTCTTCTGACTCCCCTACCTAAACCGTGCATCTGAACATCTTCCTCTTTCAGCACATCCTTCTCAGTCTTGCTTCTGCAGCTGGACACATTAGCTTGCCATCTATTTACTAGCCAAATGCAGTAGTCCCTCTGCCCCTTGCTTTTAATTATGCCCCTGAACTTTCACTGCCTCATCTTACTGTGTTTCTCTGTATGTCTTATAGGACCGTATAGCAGGGCAAGCTCTTTGAAGTAAAAAATTTTTAAAGGTCCTTTATTATACTATTCACTTTTATTTCTTCATATACTTCTTTTCCTCATCCTTCATCTTAGGGCTGTCAAGATAAGTCAAGAAATGTCCCTCACGATACTCGAAATAGTACTAGATACTCAAGTTGGGAAAGAAGCATATAAATCTGGGACCAATTGTGGAAAGGAATTATAATAAAGTCTCTCTCTCCCATCCCTCCCACCCTCTCCTTATCATAGTCATGTTGGAACCAGCTCATGGCTGACCCTCCAGCAGATTTTCAGGGAAGGCTGTAAATGAGATGAGAGGAGATAGACTAATTTTTCCCCCCTCCCAGTGAGCCACTGGTGTATTTGAACCACCAAAGGGACACCACCTTCAAATTAGCAGTACAACTCTCTATGGATCACATCTGAGCTCCCTGATAAAACATACAGGAAGTTGTAGCGGGTTGTTTCAGGAAGACAGAAGGAGATCTGGATGGGATGGGAAAGTGTACATTGAATTTTCTTACCCTTGTGGATGGTTAGAGAAAGCTAGGCAAAGGTTCTCTATAAGAGTATGGGTTGACCAGTTAAGCTCTGTCTTTAACACAGGAACAGGGGACCACATAAGTCCTTTGTTTAAAAGTAGTAAATTGATCAACAAGGTGTAGTCAACGTAGACATTGTTGTTCAAAGATGAATTCCTCAGAATTTGGAGTTATCACCATCCTCTTGGTTCTTGATGGATCCAAGGATAGTAGAGGTAGAACTGACAGCAACTCCACAAGGCCTCTTCCAGCCGTGACTTACTGCTTTACCAAGTGCTCAGTGCTTCCTTCAACTCTGTCCTCTCACCTGATGATATTTAGGTGATGATCCTCTCACCAAACATAGAAAGAGTTTAGTGTGCTCTCTGCTGTGCTCCAAACTGACATGAAGAACCAAATTAATTAAAGAAGGAAAAGATGGTGAAGGGAATGCAAACCCCGTATGGCTGACAACTTGTGAGCTAAATTGCAGGCATATGTGGCTTCATTGAATTTGCTTCTCTTGTTGCCCTGCAAAGAAAGGCCAAAAGTGTGAAAACCAAAGGCAGGAAAAAGGGAGAGGGCTCTAAATGTCTTGGTGAGTTCCTTACCCTGGCCCTTCCTAGCTCGTTCACCTTCTGGACTCATTTTTTAATAAGGAAGTAAAACACAGAGGTGAAAAGTGCATAAAAGATAATGAATGAATGGAATTCCAAAATCTCTGTAGATGTTCATTGAAATGAAAAATAAACAACCTAAATTTAAAAAAAAAAAAAAAGATAATCAATGGATCACCAATGGAAGACTCTTCAATTTCCTGCCTGGAGGAAAAAAGGTTAGAATCCAAATGATGAGAGTTGTTTGGCTCACCCCTGTTCAACCTTTAAGTAAGGAGGGTGGCTACTTCTTGCCTTCGAGAACAGCAGACAGAATGTGTATATGCTGTGTCTTCTCTAACTTCGTAGGTTTGCTCTGGATCCTGCAGGTCAAGTCTTGGCCTGGAAACAACAGTTCAGAGTAGAAGGTATTGGAGGGGACACAAGCCATTTAGGCAGATTTCCCCAGACTTTGTACTGTCCTCCCTATCCACATTGTACATCTGGAGCTTGAAGACTGAGGTGCAAAGACAGAAGTACAGCGAGTGGAACTGGGAATGTGAGCTGTTGTGGAAATGGGACATTTGTGAGCAGAGCTTCTTGGGTAGGGTTTGTGTTTTGTTTTCAGAAATTAAAATATGAAAGGAGATATGGGCTTTCCATGGGAAGGAGAAGTGTCTGAAGAAAATGATAGTTTGTGAGATTTTGTTGGAGTGAGCCTATCATCACAAATGTGAGAAATGGGAAATGCACACAATTCTATGCAGCATGCTGGGAGAGCCTCATGCCTTGTATCCAATTCCTATGACTTATAAGCAATGCACAAGTCACCAAATGACTTGAACTTTCCAAGTGAAAATTTCTGTCACAAGGTCAAGTGATTGAGGTGAAGAACTGATTTAGGCTTGCACAGCCATGGGGCAGGTCCTGGCTGGGTCTGCATTTAGTAACTTGATTTGGAGGATTGGCTACTCTATTTCACTTCCTTTCACCCCAGTTATATCTACCAAAACTTGAGGGTAATAGGATAAATATTATAGCGCTCTCAAGAAGATAAAATAAATTACTATATGCTTGATATTTAGAGATATGCTCTTGTTAATTGTGATTAAATAAGTCTCCTACTGAAGAAGCTGCTCTGCAATCCCAAAGGTACACGGTTCAAATCCACCATGGGAAAAGGATGGGCAGGTAATCTCCTCTTGTGTGATTAACTGCCCCTGAAAACCTGCCGAAGGGCCAGCTATGGGTTAGTTCCAACGTCACAGTACACAACATACACACGCAATTTTGATCAGCTGTCCCAGTCTGCTTCTGTGATTCTCCCCTCTACGTTTTTTTCCCTCTAAGTCAACATTCATTGCTTTTCACACTAGGTTATTGAAGGAGTAAATGACTTAGTGAATCTGACCAACAAGAGCAACGTGTTGGGCATATTATCTGTAGAACCTAGTCCTTGGAAAAGAATATCATGCTTGGGAAGGTAGAGGATCCATGAAGGAGAGGAAGAGGCTTAATAAGATCAACATAGTCACTTAGCCAGTGGGCTTAAGCAGAATGGAGATTATGAGCATAGTGTGGAATCTGGTATGGTTCACATCTGACGTACACAGATCTGATGGATCGATCAGAGTCCACTTGACAGCACCTAACAGCATCAACATTTTTGGTTTATGTTTTGGGACTTGGAATGGCAGGAATTGTGCAGATGTAGGAAGAGAGACCACAGAGTGTGGATTGTATAAAGACTAGTGAAGGAATTATCAGGTAGGTGCTTGAATGTCTTGCATGTAGATGGTGTGCGTGTGAGTGCAAGCTCGTGGGGCACGCGTGCGTGAGTGCGTGGTCTTCTTTCAAACACTGGCTTTGGATTTTAGCTAGTACATTATCAACAGTCTTTTATCCCCTTGTACTATTTACAAACATGCCCAGAGGCAAAGATGTGATGGATATATCCAATAAGTGGAATAAATATTAATTACAAAGTATGGAGTGAATCTAGTCCATTGATGCCCAGCTTGGGGTAATTAAAATAAGAAATTCTGTACATGTGTGTTTGTGTTTTGCTGAAAGCTGCTTAACTGCTTCTTTGTATTACTTTGAGTAGAAATATGGAATTATGCATATAATTTTTTCCCAAATACAGACTGTTTGCATCATCAGTAGCTTTTAGTTGATTACCTTGTATGAATTTTAGGTGATCATAAATAAGATTTCATGGAAATTAAACTCTGCAAGCAAGCTGTAATATACTTATAATCCAATTTTTTTTATTAATAGGCGGCCAATAAAACACTAATCTCTTGAGATGTGTTTTTCCCCCAGAGGAATTCTGTGACTGGGGAGATGTGATGTTGGGAAACCAGTCTTCACGCAATTAACTATCTGCCAAATCCTGAAAGGCAGGAATTTGGAGGGTTGGATTTATCCTGCTATTTTCCTGTCTTACTTAAACATGGACTAACTCCCAAAGATCAGCTAATGAAAACCCAATGGAGTTATGACTCAAAGCCAGTCATAGAGATGGTGTGGGACCCACTAGCATTTTGTTCCCTGCACCATGAATTTGTCGCCCACTAGAGGACAGGAGGAATGACATCCACTTCCTAAACAATATGCCTCTGGAAACTCTGAACTTTGAGAAACAATGACAGTTGTAGAAAGGTTTCAAGTCTTTTAGTCTAAGGGTCTCGACTTGACGGCAATCCACAATAGAGGAGGGTAGCTAAAGTTCACCATCATGCCTCTTAAATCCTCCAGAACAAGCATGGTAAAACCATTGGGTCCAAGGCTTCATTTTAGCAAAGGAAAGGAAAGGCCAAAAAGATGATTTGTCCAAGCTCATTGTCCAGTGGTAAGTGTCTTGTAGGGTAGTTCTCTTATCTTGTACTTGAAGGAAGAGGCCAAGGACAGAGAATTCTTCTTGTAGTGGGCTTTGATAATATATATTAGCTTGCTGTCTGATCTTACGGGCTTTCTTTTTTTTTTTTTCAAAGAACACTCACTTTCTAGAGTGGGTCCTCGAGGGCTGTGATCCTTGTGTAATCACATAGTTCTATTGTAATTCTAATTTTGTTCCTTTTGAAACCTTCCTTTCTTTCCTTCCCACCTCCACAACCGCACACTGCCCAAATCCCACTGTCTGTTGTTCTTCATCGCCTGCATTAGCCTGGGTGACTGTTTGAGGGACTTGCTTTTCTGCTCCCTGAGTTTATGCAAATCCCTTCTGGGTATGAAATTTTGTCAGATTTTCCTCAGAAGTCAAAAGAGTCCTGCCTAATCTACCAATGTAAAAGAAAATTAACTGATCTGACAATTTTCCCCCTTAGTCTCAGCATTGAGAATGCATTATTCAGTATTTTTAATAACAGCCTGTGATCATACCACTTAGTCACTGGAGTTGTTAAGTGCCCCGAGCAGTGCTGCTCAGCATGGGCCTAAGTGAGTAAAATTGCAGGCCTCACTCACCAGTGTTCTCTGAGTTACAATGGCTACTAAGTGTTCCAAGAACATTGGAAGGGGTGTACGTTTTCCTTCACTCCTCGCCTGGCAGAACTTGGTGTGAGTTTGCTGCGTTTCAGTTCAACCCACAGTTTTCTGCCCTGTGTCAAACCATAAGAAGAGTTCTTGAGATTAGAATTTTATTTTATTAAATTTTTTTAAATTAACATAGTGAGTTTAGTTTTGTCCTCATGGAGCTCACCCTGGTGAGACTAACTTCAGGTGAACATAGTGAGTGCGACATGACAAGTATAGCGAGTAAAGAGAGTGCTAGACACGTAAAGATTAAGTCCAGTGGAAAAAATGCTTCCCAAACCGGTAATGCTTTAATGGCATCCTAGAAGCTAAGCTGGAGCTTCTTAGAAGGGAATGGTGTTGGGCTAATTACTCAAAATGTGATACATAAGTTGTAGATTCCCAATTCCTTCTCGTGTCTATGCATTGTCCAATGTTGGTCTCAGCATAGATACCCTCTCACCACTCATGGAAATTTATTACTGACAAGTAAAAACTCAGCCTTTTAAACAGCATTATCAATGCTTTTATTTTTAAAATACTCATGATCTTCTTTATAAATGTGGTTATTCCTAATCAAAAAAGAAGCAGAAAGACACAAGTGAACAAATTTACCATCGTTGAGTCCTACTCAACCATACCTCTTAAAAGCTTGTATAGGACAGGCCCTGTGATGAGTGGCTCCAGTTTAATTTCTTTATGGGTAATCCTGACAGTAGCCTCATACAGAATTGCTTCTTAAGCCTGTCTGCACATTAGAATACCTGAGAAGCTTCATGAAATACTGATACCTGCGTCTTACCCCTGAGATAGTGTTTTAATTGATCTGGGGCCATCTTGAGCTTTGGAATTTTCATAAGATCCCTAGATAGTGATGAATATATTCTAAATTGATTGTGCTTATGGTTGTATAACTCTGTGAATGTACTAAAAACTATTGAATTGTACACCTTAAGGTTAATGAATTTTATTGTAAATGACTTAAATCTCATTCAAGCCATTATATTTAAAAAAAAATCCACAGGTGACTAGTTTAAGAACCATTGCTCTGCATTAACATGGCAACTGAGATCCTAGAGAAACTAAGCATTTCCCATATTTCACAGTCATCAAAGGGGGACTAAGAACCCGAGCAATCTGGCACTAGAACTTGGGCTTGTTAACAAGAGACTCTTAAACCAAAACTCATTGCCCGTTTAGTCAATTCTGACTGATAGCAGCCCTAGGGGAGAGAGCAGAGCTGCCTCATGGGGCATCCAGAGCCTTGGTTGATCTTTACAGAAACATACCGCCACACCTTTCTTCAGCAGTTCTGCTGGTGGGCTCAAACCACAACCTCTTGGTTATCTTCAAAAGCTCTCATGGTGGCACAATGCTTAAGCACTCAGCTGCTAAGCAAAAAGTTTAAAGAATCTCTGGGCTGTCCCAATGGTTGACACACTGAGCTGTTAACCTAAGGGTTGGAGGTCTGTGTCTACCAGAGCATCCTCAGCAGAGAGGCTTGAGGATCTATTTCTGAGTAATCAGGTACTGAGAACCCCTGCGGGGCACAAAAGCAATTGACTCATCAGCACCTTTTTTTAAAAAAAAATGCTTTTAAATATCAGCCTAATTCTTCTCCTAACCCATAACTCAAAAGGAGTGTGTGTGTGTGTGTGGGGGGGGGGGTGTATGTGTAAATGTAGGAATAATATACTCCATCTACATTATTTTCCTATATTTTATTATATGAATCAAATTTATTGCGTAATTGGCTTCATCACTGTTGTTAGCAGTCAGTAAGTCAACTAGGAGTCATAGCTACACTGGGAGTAAGAGATCAGACACGTGCCCTATTCTGTGCTGCCCTCAGCGTCTTCCTCATGCTTAAACCCATTGTTGTTACTGTGTCCATCCGTCTCCTCGAGGGTCTTGCTCTCTTTTGCGGACCCTCTGCGTCCCTCAGTATGATGGCTTTTTCAAGGGCTGACGCCTCATGAAAACATGCCTGAAGTCTGTGAGATGACATTTGAACATCTTTACCTCGGAGGAACACCATTGTTGCACTTCCTCCAGGAGAGATTTGGGTGGGTTGTTTGCTTGGGTTTGTTTTGTTTGTCATCCATGGTATCATCATGACTCTTGGCAGGCACCATAATTCAAAGAATGGAGTTTTGGACAGGGTAAAGGATTTAGTTCCCTAGGAATAAAATCTCATCCATGGAACACATCCTCGTAGTAATTAAACAAGCAGATCATCATCTTTGGTGGTCAGGAGACAGGCATGGAAGCAGATTTAAAGAAAATACTGTATAGTGTAGTTATAAATTCAAAACCAACTGTTCTACACCCTAGAACCTTAAAATAGAATCCTATATACATGATACTGCCTGGAATGTTACCTTGCTCTTTGTCAACTCTCTGCTGAATCTGGATATAAAACACACGTAAAAATAGCTAAACTATAATAAGAGAAATGCTTGGGCTTTGGCCACAGTTAGGGAAGGAAATGAAGGCAAGTCTTAGGTGATCTAGTACGCGGAGCACACGACAGGGATAATACTCCTGAAAGGAAAGAATGGATCCCCATCATAAGAGGAATTCTCATGGCCTTGTGGCAAGAAGCTGCGCTACAATCTCGAAGGCACATGGTTCAGAGCTACCAGCTGCTCTGTGGGAGAAGGATGGGCAGTCTCCTCCTGTGCCATCCAGTGACTCTGTTAACCCACCAGAGTGTCAGCTATGGGTTGGTTCTGACTTTACCGTCACAACAACAACAATGAATTAGGAACATGCTTTCTAGAAAGTACCCAAAAGAAATGTTCTCAGACAACATGGGTGGTCATACAAAGGTGATTTCTGTGGGCTTCTCAGGGTCATGTCTTCTTTGACTGTGTCTACCTTTTTTGAGCAAAGATTGAGTTCAAAAAAGATGAGGTCTGTTTAGAATTCAAAGGAAACTCATTTAAAAATGGCCTGTCTAGAGGCTTAAAGTTTGAGGTCTGAGGGCAAATTTAGTTCATTTTTCTTTGGTAGTTAAGTGCCAACTCTCTAAGTCCTAAAACATTTAGCAATTTTCAATTTATTTCCTATTGCCAAAAATCAGCTCAAAGAGAGCATGTGATCTTGCATATATATATATGGTTTTGCTTTGTTTTATGTGAGGTTTTGGGGTTTTTTGTTTTGTTTTTAACATGACTTCATCTGTATTTTTGTTAGGTATTTGACTGAATTCTTTGTAAAAAAAATGTTGATTTCCCCCCCTTTATGAAAATGTATTGCTCTTCTATTTTTCCCCTCCCAAAGGAAGTAGAATTATTGTATTTGATTTTGAGAAATGGGAGTAACAACTGAGTCTTGACATGTTCTGTCAACCCGAAGATTTGCATTTTCTGTGAAATTGTTTTATTTTGGTGGCCTAATGGCAAGAGGCTGCACTGTAATCCAAGAGCGCGGATTGGAGGCCACCAGCGGCTCCACAGGAGAAAGATGGGCGATCTCCTCCCATGTGCTTAATTGACTCTGAAAATCCACCAGAGGGTCAGCTGTGAGTCACTTCTGATGCCACAGTACACAACAACAACAACAACAACAATGACAACAATTTAGCTTAGGTGGTTGACCATTCTTGTTCATCAATCTTGTTGTGATGATAGTGGTAGTAAGTCAGAATCAGCCCAGAGCTGAGTGTCGAGTGCGTTTTCAGAGGCAATAAACTGCATAGGAGAAGATCACCCTTCTGTTGCGTGCTGAGCAGCTGGTGGATTCCAAACTTACCTTTGCATTGAAAACGCAGTTTCTTCCCTTTTAAGGCTTTGATACTGATCACGCATCCCCAGGGATGTACTTGCTTGACCCCTTTAAGGTTTCAAGTGAAAATTTAACTCCTTGGTTGATTAATTAGACCATCCTAATTCAAATAGAAAGTGAAAGATATATCCCTTATTGTGGAATTAACCATTAGTTTCAGTGTTGTCCCTGGCCTTGGCACAAGTGTCTTGACCCACTTATTTCCCTGTGCCACCATCCATCAAGATACCCATCCACTTCTACCCACTCCCTTCAACATCTATCTCTCATTGTCCAGCCCTTGTTCTGATAGCTTATATCGGAAGCTTCCTTGGCTTTTGTGATCACAGACACGTCATTTGCTGACAGTTTCTTATGCTGTGACCAGAGTCTCCTAAGTTTAGTGGTAATGTTTCCCAAACGAAGGTGATATGTCCTGTGGAATTGACAATGACTAGGGAGGATAGAAGGAGTATTGATGCCTTTGAGCTGTGGTGCTGAAGAAGAGTGTTAAGGGTACCAAGGACTACTAAGAAAACAAACAGATTCATCCTGGAGAGGGTTAAACTGGGCTGCTCTTGGAGGCAAGGATTCTGAGGCTTCATCTGACATACTTTGGTTCATCCTAGAGAGGATGAACCCAGGCTGCTTCTTAGAGGCAAGGTTTCTGAAGCTTCTTCTGACATGTTGCAAGGAGGGACCAGTCCTTGGAGAAAGATGCCATGCTTGGAAGGGTAGAGAGACAGCACAAGAAAGGAAAACCCTCAATGAGATGGATTGATTCAGTGCCTGGAGTAATGGGGGTTGGTGTGTCAGAAACATTAAGATTGACACAGCATAGAACAGGGTTTACAGTGGTTATACATAAGGTCACTATGAGTCACAGGTGACTCAATGGCACATAACAGCAACAACATGTCCTCATAATAGTACAGGTCATATGTGAGTAAAATAATATGGAGTAGTTAGTTTAAGACAGATTGGCTTTGAGTTTTGTGATGCTCAGATCATTTTAATCTTGGGAATCATTGTATCTCTAGCACCAGCATAGAGCCTAGTGCACTGTCAATGTGAAGGGGTGGGGGTGGGGAGATTGGGTACTGAGGTGAACATTAGAAGCAAGTGTGTTAGGGTAACAGCTGATGAATAACTTAACCAGTATTCCTTTACAAACAAATGGGCAAGATCATCTCCATACTTCCCTACTTCCCCTATTTTATCCTGGATAATACAGAGAAGGGAGCATTTTGTTATTAAGAATGGTGTTTGTGTGCTGTGTGATTAGCCAGAGATGTGGTGCAACCACTATGGAAGGCTGTATGATGCTTTCTCAAAAAGTTGCAAATAGAAATACCATTTGACCCAGCAATTCCACTACTGGGAATTTACCCCAAAGAAACCATAACTGCCACCCAAGCAGATATATGCACACCCATGTTTATTGCGACTTTGTTCACAATAGCAATGAGCTGGAAACAACTCAATTGCCCATCAACGAACAAATGGATAGAGAATCTGTGGTATATTCACACATGGAATGCTATGCTGCATTGAAAAACAAGGAACTCATGAAATATTATTCAAAATGGGTGACCCTGGAGGACATTATACTGAGTGAAATATCTCAGTCACAAAAGGACAAATACTGCATAGTGCCACTATTGTAAAATGGGACTGACATCAGGGTTAGGGGGAGACTGAGAAAGATGAGATAAATTATGTATACGGCATTGAAACAGATAAGGGAGAGAACTGTTTAAAGGGGATATATGATTAGGTATTATTGTAATGACAGGAGTCCAGAAAAAAGGCTGCAAATTGGAGTGGACCTGGGGGGAGGGATTATATAACAATGAAAGAATTTTTCTTTTACTTTTCAAAGGGAAGAGTGAATTATGGGTGGGGGGAGGTTGGGTAGGGAGAAAAGTGCCACAGTGAATGAACGGAAATCCAAAGTCTCTGTAAACTTTCATTAAAATTAATTTTAAAAAAAGAGGTTGAATAGTGGAGTGCCTTGGGGGCAGGGGGGATTGAAGGGGGGGGGTCAAGATGGATTGTGTACCAACGAAGAAGTTTATCTTTTGCTTTTCAAAGAGAA
>NW_006400146.1:1100399-1102396 GCF_000299155.1 Elephantulus edwardii
AAAAAATAAAAGAGGTTGCCAAAGACAGTATCATTTGTTTATTTTGGTTTGGAATTGTTTGTGATCCCCTCCCTTTCTTTACAAGAAAAACAGAATGATTCTACCATTGCCCACTAACAAGTTCTGAGCATAGGCACAAACATCCCTGAGACTGAACAAGCCATTTTTTTCCCGTCTCCAATTCTTATCTTTATTTGAATGGTGTCAGAACCACAAAGTTGAGTTCGCCTGTTGCCTTTCAAGTTACGCTGGATAATGGCCTAGACTTTTTTCTCTCCTTCTCATCTCTGTGAAGAGAATTGGGCTATTCACTTGTCCTCTCCCCAAAGAACTATTGAAGGTTTGAAGATTTGCTCATTTCAAGATCTTTAATAGATGCTCCCTGCTCCATTTCATCCTCATCTGAGGGTGGGGAGAAAAGACTTAAATATCCTTTGACTAGCTCTCATCCTGTCAGGAACAATTCGTGAGGATTTAACTTCTGTACCTTGACTGTTACTGGCTTAATCAGAGAAGGAGCAGGAGCGAAGGGACGGAAACAGTGTGTCCACTGTGGCCTGTGTTCCGGATACTCTATAGAAAGGCTGACCTTAAACACTGCCTTTGTTCTTGTTTCAGAGTGGGATTGGCTGTTATCCAGGTACCATCCTGGCACCTGCCTGGTTAAGAAGTCAGTCTCTATTTCCTACACATTTATCAGTGCTTGAAAGACACACTTCTGAATTGGTAATATTTACAATAATAGTCTTGTGTGGGCTATTGTAAGTAAATGTTAAATTACTCCTGGTAACAGAGATATGACGAAACGTGTTCACCAGTTATTTGTTTCAGGCTGCTCCTAGGAGGCAAGGATTCTGAAGTTCCATCTGACATACTTTGGGCATGTTGCAAGGAGAAACCAGTCCTTGGAGAGGGACATTGTGCTTGGGAGGATAGAGGAATGTGCAGAGAGGAAGACCTTCAATGAGATGGATTGGTTTAGTGACAGGGGTAATGGTGGTAGGTGTATCAGAGATAATAAGGTTGACTTGGGATAGAGCCGGGTTCAGAGCTATTATACGTAGGGTCACTATGGGTCTCAAGTGACTCGATGGCACACAACAACAACAAGAAGTTTATTAGGTATAGACCATGTACCAGGTGCTGTGATGGTCCCTTTGTATATGGCACATGAAATGAGAAACTTGTTTTCTTCTTAGGTAAGAACTTTTCTTTCTAGTCTGTCTTTATCTTTGTATGTCTCTAACCCTGTCTCCCCAACTCACTCTTTCCCCCCTCCCTCTGTCTGTAATTCTTTCTTCCCACTTTCCCTATCTTACATACACATGCACACAGATGCAAAGTAATGGTAGCCCCACCTGGCAACAGCCCACTATCTCTTGGAGTACACACAGCTCACATGCCAGAGGTTAGGGAGTTCCTTGCCTAAACGTGGGGGAAAAATAGGGGCAAAAACCCACCAAAAAATCAACACTAGACTATGTCCTTCCTTTTCTATTGAACTTGCCCATGCTAGGGTGTAGTGGATGCTTTGGTCTCCGTACAGTAAGCAGAGCAGACCAAGTGAAATGAAGAAGTAACCACACAACTGCAATGCATATGTGAGGTGAGCAGAATTCTGCAGCTAAGACAGAATGGTGGGACAATCACTACTTTATGTGTGTGTGTATGTGTTATACTGGCTGGATAGGAACTAATTTTTCTTAAATAGGTAGCCATGATAACAGAAGCACATTGCCCTCAAAAGGAAGCTCCAATTGTCTATGCACTGTCTCATTTATGCGCTTCCAAACTGTGCACTTAACCCATTAGAGCATAGAATGTCACCACTTAATTTTACTGTTATTAACTCTAATGTAAAATACCAAAAATGACTGGAACGGTACATCAGCAGAGAACTGCCAGAAGTCCAGACTGGGTTTAGAAGGGGTCGTGGTACTAGGGATATTGTAGCTGATGTTAGATGGATCTTAGCTGAAAGCAGAGAATACCAGAAG
>NW_006400146.1:1103261-1110561 GCF_000299155.1 Elephantulus edwardii
GAGGCACATCATGCTGGGTAGAGTAGAGGGACAGTGCAGGAGGGGAAGACCCTCTATGAGGTGGATTGATTCAGTGACTGGGGTAATTGGGATGGGCGTGTCAGAGGCAATGAGATTGGCAGGGGATACATAGGGTCGCTATGAGTCTCAAATGAATCGATGGCACATAACAACAACAACAACAGGATTTGTGTACTTCTCTGAGTGTAGTGCTCTGGCATGTTCCTTGTGGCCTAGCATGTCTGGGAAGGGGGACATCTCATACTGTGATACAGACAGGTAGTTTCCATGGTCACAAGATGCAGACAGATGCCAACATCTTAGCAACAAGCTTAAGCAATTGGCGAAGTTGAGAACAGATTTGTTTAACAATGTTTGAAAGATGACTTCACAAAGAAATGGTATAAATGCTTTTAAGCGGGACACTCTCTCTTCACGCATGCTTTTCCCCTTCTGAAAAGGCTGGTATGGAAACTGAGGTGGATTTTAGTAAGCACTTGGTAAGCAGGAAACTACTTGTGGGGCCTTCTTAAGAATTTAAACATCAGTGCATTGTTCTGTAAAGTGAGAGAAAGGGCACAGGCAAGAAAGAAATAGTAAGTGGGAGACTGCTGAAAAGTACATTTAAGTAAATGAAAGAGGAAGAAATTGAAGTCGCAGCAACCTGAGAAATTTCAGCTGCGGTTTTAGCAGTAACTGATGGGAACTTCCCTTGTCCTTGGTGAGAGTGACACATCCTTTCTAATATTTTCTAAATGCACCCTCCAATTGGGCTGATGTTTTCTGGCTTTGTGTTGAACTTCATAGAAATATGGGCCCTAGGGAAATTTTAATTGTCTCTTTATTTCTTCCCCCCTTCTCATTTTAATTCCACGTACAGTTAGAAAATTAATACCACTGTGGATTTACAGAATTTGTTAATTAGCAAGAAGCTTGACATTTACTAATATAAAACTATGAATAAACCCACTAATTTAAAAATTATGTCACAATCAGCATGTTCCCATGGAGGCTGGAAGCCCAGAGAAAAATGTGGTCTTTAGATATTTATTAACAAGATGATTAGTCAGAGAATTACCATGGAACGTGTTCAATGCGAGGGGTTCATTATTCCTGTTCTTAATTGAAAGAGCAAAGATCCTAGAAGATACTTGTGCTATCACATTCTTTGCCTGAAAAGGATAGAATCGTCTCAGGATACCAGGAAAGGTTTCTTTGGACCATTTGTCCAAAGTCTAAAACTGGAATGAAAAATATGCACCAATTCCTCTACCCATCCTCACCCCTCTGCTCCTACCCCTTCCTCCTTTGGGTCCCCATACATGTTTTACTAGTTATCCTTCTATTTTTACAATAATGGTCTTATGCAATATTTGTCCTTATGAGATTGAGTTAGTTCACTCAGCATAATGCTCTCCAGTCTCGCATAAGTTACGTAGTGTATTTTAAAATCATTGTTCCTCCGTGCTACATAGTTTTCCATTGTGTGAATGTACCACAATTTCTCAATCCATTTGGTTGTGGTTGGACATTTACGCTGTTTCCATGATCTTGTCATGGTGAATAATGCTGCTATGAACACTGGTGTACAAATCTCCATTTGTGTCTCAGTTCTCATTTCCTTGGGGTATATTCCTAGCAGTGGAATGGCTGAGTCATACAGAGTTTCTGTGTTCAACTTTTTGTGGAAACGCCGAATAGTCATCCAAAGTGTTTGTACCATTTTACAATCGGTAATGACTCCCAGGAAGGAGGATGAGAATTAATTAGTGACATCTGACTAGTTAATTAGTGCCACACTGTTCTAGGTTAAGACTCACCATTTTCCTGGGATGCAAAATCCATTTTTGAACAATGCCATGGGTACAGGAGGAGGAATTAACAACATGAGTCCCAGTTGTGGAAAGAGCAGGCACAAGTTTAACCAGAAGTTTTCATTTTCTTTATCATAGTGAGAACATGCTCCCCCTGGACAGTGTAGTGAGAGGAGTTAATAATGCGGTCCTAGAACTCTAAAGAGCATGCAGAGTGAAGCCCTGACTTGAACCAGGACGTGTCTTCTTGTGTCCATGTGTGTGCCGCAGATGGGGAAGTGGAGTGGTCATGGGAGAGCAGTTCTGAACGTCTTCTCTCTTAGAGAACAGGACTGGATCAGGGTCTCGAGACTACACCTTTGTCTTGTTAGCAGCCGTTCCAGGGGTGGTTTCTGCCATCGTTTACTGTGACACACAAAGGCAAGGATTATAAAGATGACAGTGAAGTGGCACCAACAAAAGACTGTCCCAGCTGGGCTCTGAGGTCGAGGTCTTCTAAAGGAGATCACTAAAAACAGTGGGGAAACTTCCAAGATACGTTTCTTTTCCTCATATTCTCTGGCTTGCTCTTATAAAAAGCAACCACCCTTCTTCATATTTATCATTAAACCAAGGTTCCATCATGTGCTGGTTCCAGTAGCAAAGGAAAGCATTTGAAATGGCATGTAGTCTTTAAGTTACAGTGCTCCAAGATGCTGTTTTAGGTTAAGACTCACCATTTGCCTGGGATGCAAAATCCACTTTTGAACAATGCATATGCACTTAATTAGTGACTGCTTGTCAGGTTTTTAATTATTGTGTGGTGCTTCCCAGACCACTTGGCAATGAGAGTTGTCATAAATTATACTTAGCAACAGCACACACTTGAGAATATAGCTGCCCCTAGGTCTACGTGTCTTATCATGTCATGGACAGGCCAGGCTATCAGATGAAAACAGAGGCTTTCTGAGAGTGAAGGGAGTGGGGCCATGGCCTTCATCTTCTATTGACCCTGGAGAATGTACATAGCCACTTTGGGAGTTCTCACGATCTCTTTTCTAATTAAGGAAAAACTTACTAACTCAATGGGCATCAGCAATTGTGAATGTGAAAATGAATTCCTTTCCTCACACTCACATCTTTCTCTTTGTGTTTGCTGTCCTCATCTCTGCTTACAAACGTGAATACGGATATTTTAACATGAAAAAGCTCGGTACTGAGATTGATGAGATGGGCATGAGTTTCTTATTAGCACTGCCGGAAGTAGACTTCGGTATAAGTTCAGATCCGTCGTTTGCTATGTGAACCAAAATGTGACTGACCTCTCTGAGCTTTCCTCTTCTGTGAAATGAAAGGGATGAAGATATTTACCTTAAAAGCCTATTGGGGGAAAAATGCCTATTGAATGAATTAAGCGAGATCTTTGCAGTTAGATAAATGTAAGATCTAGAGTATGAGTTTTAGAAAACAGTCTTCTCATTCCCATCGAGTTGATACCCTATCATTGCTGGCTCTTCATTGGCTATAAATTGCTTGGGATGAGATTGTCTATCTTTATGTCTTAAAGTCACTAGTGGCTTTGAACTGCCAGAGAGGCATGGCATTTGGTGCAGCAGTACAAGTCCCTATCCACATGCCAAGTTTAAATAAGTTACCAATAAACTAATGGGGGGAAAAAGTAAACTTGGGGAGGAGAAAGGGAGGGAGAGGGGTAAAATGTGCAACAATGAATGAATGAAAGCTAACTTTTCTGTAAACTTTTGTTAAAATGACAATTAAAATAAAAAATTTCTTTTTAAAAAAGTTACCAAACTTATTTTCAAATGTCACTACATAGAGATATCTGTGCTGGGAGGGTGTTCTATCTAGAATATTACACGCCACTGGTGATCACCGGTTACTGAATTGATGAAGAGTTACTATTTATACAGTTGTATATCCCTATCCTGTGCCTAGCAATCCCTTGGCTGTGTTCACTATGAGGATCATGTCAGGCATAAGTAGCCACAAGAGATGCGGACAGCGTTGTCCACCTACGAGCTATCATGGTACCTCCTCTCTGCTGTGGGTTTATATCAGTTTGGAGGTGTTACCATTCCCCAGAAACCATCCAGGCCCTCACTGGACCTTGTTCTTCTCTTTGAAGTGCTTGATAAATGCCTTCATATATGGAGAAGAGCTTTGAAATCTTAGCTAACAGGAGAACTCCATCAAGTCATCTAACTTCTCTAGATTGTTTTTCTTGAAAATTAGCATGCAGACTGTTGAGGTTGAACTGAGTTAATGCAGAACAAGTGCCTATTGTTGGACCAGGAACTCAGAAGTGTTTGGTCAAACTGTATGTGTTGTCAATACGTGAAGGCTCTTGCTGCTATAAGAATATATGAAATCCAGGAAGAGATAGATTTGGGGTCAGCCCTACTTCCCCCCATTAACTACAAAGACATCTTTGTCACAGCTCCAAGGAGAACCAGCTGACACTTCATCTTTTATCTTTCTGTCTCCTGTGGATCTGAGCCTGTCTTCTCTGGGTGCTCAGAAAACTAGAGAGATGGTAATTAATATTTGTCCAGCACCTTTTCCATCTGAGAGCCCATGCTGGACACTGTGGGAGGTGTCAGAGAAAGTTTGTAAACAGATCACCCAGGTAACTGTCAGGTCTCATTTTTTCTTTGGAGGCTGGGAGGAGATCACAAACAGTGGTAGGGAAATGACCAATTAGTGTTCCTATTGAGGATTTTCGGCTCCAGTAAGTCCTTACACAAGTGAAGACAAGGACAAGGGAGAATGAAACAGTACAATATTGTTAGTCAGTATGTAAAAGAGCATGGCCACGTAGGAAAGCTGTTTCGAGTCAGTGTGAATCATAAGACCAACGTAAATGCCTAACAGCCACCCTGCAAACTCCTCCTGCTCTCCTGCAGAAGCTTCGACTAGTCAGAAACTTCCCACCTGGGCTGAACAATGGGAGCATGTGGCAGGATTCAGGTGTGGGTCTTAGTTGGCTTGCTCGTTAGTTTTCACTGATGCTCCCCAGTTTAGGCAGCTAGAGCCTCATTACCGTTTGTAAGAGTAAGCTAATAATTAAGAGTTCTACATTTCCTAAGTGGTAATGAGATCGACAGGGATGGAGATTCCCTGATGCGTGCATGTCACAGAGAGGATAGGGAAAAAAAAAACAACAAGAAAAAGAAATGCCATCGTCCCTCCAACCCTCTTCAACAGTTCCATTTATCCATAGGGCGGAGAAGCCATTTGTCAAGCAGTAAAAGAACAAAATGACCCTAGAAGAAGGCCTGTGTGATGAATGCTGAATTGCAGAAGACGCGAGAGTTAAAAAAGGAGTCAAGATTTGACTTCTTTCCTATTTGGGGAAGCATTGTGCCAGGGCCCTGTGGGGGACAGCTTTCTTGATTTTCTCCTGCTTTCATCGTCTGACCATATTGGTTCGAGTAAGAAGAAGCCACATGAGGCATCTCTTTTCCATCAAGTCAGAACTAACTTTTAACTGACCCTCCAGCCAGATTTCAGAAGCTGTAAACTGTACAGGAGGAGACTGCTAATCTTTCTGTCAAGGTGTTCCTTGCTGTATTTGATCCAGATGCCTTTGCATTAACAGCACAACTCTTTACACACTTAGACCACCAAGGTTCCTTATAAAAGCCCTAGTTTGACTCTTTATGATTTTATTTAACCAATGCCTTCTGGGGACTTGTAAGAACTTGATGGCTAGGTGATTGAGATTTGAATTTTAATATTTTCTTGTGGACTTGGATTTTAACATATTCTAGTGGAGTTATCCATATGGTATTAAGATAGAACTGATGGAGAATGTTGAATACACAGTTCTAAACTTGTCCTCTTACTCAATATTACTACCTGTAGTACATTGTGAATTAATAGATTTAGCAGTTGTGTAATTATCTTGTGAATAGCACAATTATATTGGAAGAAATTGCTGAGTATGGGCGATACCTAAAATAGAAGCTGGTTCATAGATTACAAGTGACACAGAGCTATAATTGAAACCATAATTACTGTTACTATTCTGTTTTAGCAGAAACTCATGAGTGGCATGGCATTTCTTTACCACATAATCTTGACATTTTACATTTGTAAAAAATGGTGGAATCATATTTCTTGTGTGCAGAGACAGAATCACCATTGCTTTGTATCCATTTGTGTTGAATGCTTGAATTTCTTCAGTGTTAGTGTTTAAAGTAGAACACAATTTGATAATTCTTCTCCAATGACCTGCATATTTTTGTTGCTGTTATTAATATGTCAGAAGAATTTAAGGGGAAAAAAGAAACAGGCAAAACAGCTCAGTTTTTTCAACTTTTGAGCACTGATAAGGAAATGCTAATGTTTGGTTCTTTGCATAAGATGACTGTTGATTTGGATTGACTATACAATTGACTAGGAGTCTTATCACTGTTCCTTACAATTGACTCTGGTGACCTAGTGGTAAGAAGCCTTGCTGCTGTCCTGAAGGCATGTGGTTCAAATACACCAATAGTTCTGTGGGAGAAAGATGGACACTCTCCTCCTGTGCAATTAAGTGCCTCTGAAAACTCACTGATGGATCAGTTACGGGTCGGTTCCAACTGAACACTACACAACAACAACATATGATTAACTAGGGAACTCTGGTGGCTTTGTGGTAAGGAATTGCTCTGCGAACCCAAAGACTCAAAGGAAATAGCTGCCGACTCAAATTTACCAGCTGCTCCACAGGAGAAAGTTGAGCTATCTCCTCCTCTGTGATTCTTTGCCTCTGGAGGATCAGCTACAAGTCAGTTCCAACTCAACAGTCGATAACAACAACAACAGCATATATTTATTTGACTTTCAGAACCAGTTCTTGCTAGGTCCTCACTCATTTTCAGTTTCATCCTCTTGAATGCAGAGTAACATTGGTGGATCTTGCATGATTGTGTGAAAGCTATGGGATACATGAGAATTTAGTAGATAAGGCTACAACGATCCTTTTTCTCCAGAAGGATATGTGATAGTAAATTAATGCTCTGTGTGTGGTTCTCTTCCTTAAGAACCATTATAATGCCATAGCTTGTAACCTGCCCCCATCTGTGATTACAGTTCCTATAGAGGCATGAATTGGGTTGCTTTCACCATTAAGATGAATCTCTCAGCCTTCTTCACACCAGGAGGTCCTAACACACTGTGTCCTTCATTTGAGAAATCTGGTCTCTCTTGATTTAGGCTACTATCTTTTTGACCTGAGATGGTTATCTGCAAACACAGGCTCTTTATTTTCTAAATGGTTTTAGGCCTTGATACTGATATCATAGACCTTCGTACCACCTTCCTGTATTTAGTTATTTAGTTTGGCAGGAAACACTTGTTAAAATGGCATTACAAGCAGTTTTTAATTTTATACATGTTTGACCACATACTGCAACAGTTTAATTCTCAAGGTAAAAGTTAAAGGATAAAACACACATTCTTCTTATCATCTTTAAATAAATATACAGACATATTTAATT
>NW_006400146.1:1111041-1132238 GCF_000299155.1 Elephantulus edwardii
TGAATTGTTGATCTTTCAGATAAGTGATGCACTACTCTTATTCACACTCTCACTCTCTGTCTCTCTCTCTCTCACACACACATATACACACACACACCCCTCATATATGTATGTTTATTTACCATTTCAAGCTTTTTGACATGTGACGTTAGTTAGGCTAATATATGCAAACATCACCACTATCTTTTTCCACATTTTCTCATCACACTAAGCAGTGTTTCTTAAGCAGTGACTCTCTCAGGAGAGAAGATCTCTGTGAGAAGAGGGCTGGGGATTCTGGTTATGCTTGATAATGATACTCTCAACTAGTGGTAAGAAGCTGTGCTGCAATCCCAAAGGCACATGGTTTGAATCCACCAGCTGCTCCCCAAGAGAATGATGGACAATTTCCTCTTGTGAGATTAACTGCCTCTGAAAACCTGCTGAAGGGCCAGCTATCGATCAGTTCCAACTCGAATGCATTGAACAACAAGTAGTTTCCTTAATGCTTGGTCATGGTAAAAAAATAAATGTATCAATGAAAGATGTAATTTTTCTGCAGAAAACTGATCATGCACTTTTAGATTTTCCCCCATCCACAGGATACCTTGTGAGTTGCAGATGAATTGATTCTCATTGCTATGTGCAAAGTAGAGCTGTTTCATAGTGTCTTTCAGGCTGTGACCTTTCAGAAGCTGATAGCCAGCTCTGCAATCCTAGATGCTCCTGGGTGAGTTTGAATTCTGTACTTCTTGACTGATCTTCAAGTGCTTACTCATTTGGACCACACAGCTACTCCATGCACATGCATTAAAAAACTCAAACTCTCTGCCCTTGAGTTGGAACTGATTCATAACTAACCCCCGGGTGGGTTTTCAGAGATTGTAAATTGTATGGACATTGCCCTCTGGAGCCAATTTAAACCCCTAGAGGTGCCACCTTTGTGTTAGTGCAGCTCCCTACCCACGGCTCCACCAGAGCTCAGTGCACGTCTACAGACATGTGCAAATAATTCCAAAAATGTATTTTGAAAACAAATATGAAATTATTTTAAATACAATATTATTGTTATTGTTAAGTGCCATCGAGTAGTAGGTGACTCATAGCGACCCTATAAATGAAAGTCCTCGACACTTGCATGATTTTCGTCCTTTTTCCAGGTTCATAGGGTTTCCAGAGGCAAGCTATTTCAGAAGTGTATGCCACTCCTACTTCCAAGCTTGTTTTAATCGGGTAGCTTCACCCAACACCATCCACCATGGGTAACCATTATCACAGTTGACACATCAGTGTCACAGTGTTCAGCTTTACAGCAACCATGAGTTACCTCTGTACAGCAAGTGGACAGGCCAGGGCTATACGACCTAGAAGAATGTTTGACCAAAAGCAATGAAAAACAGCCCTGAGGGTCATGGATTAGTCACCCACAGTATTAGACCACAATACAGTATTACATCTTCCTTATTTGTCTTCTGTTGCTGCATAGAATTTGTCCTAAAGCTTTTGTCACTTTTTTTCTTTTTTAAAAGTTTTATATTAGTTTGCTAACAAAGTTCTTATACATTGTCTTTCCCACTATTCTTCATTCACATTGTGTTTCATACAATTATTACCATGCATTATGTCTTATAAAATTAATCACCACTTAACCTTGTCCATCTTTATCCTGTCTTTTCAGGCCTCTGCTGGATTCTTCCCATTTCCTTCACTCCTTCCCCCTGATTGTGCAGCTCTGTGGCTTCATTGCTACCCATTCTCACCCCCTACTTGCATCCCTTCTGTCCTTGGGTTCCCATATTTCTTTTACTAGTTATCCTTCTATTTTTTCAATAATGGTCTTATGCAGTATTTGTCCTTATGAAACTGAGTTAGTTTGCTCAATATAATGTTCGCCAGTCTCTCCCAAGTTATGTAATATTTTTTTTAAATAATTTTACCTGAGTCCTGCTTAGTATTCCATCATGTAAATGTATCACAATTTCTCAATCTATTTGGTTGTGGTTGGATATTTGTGCTGTTTCCATGTTCTTGCAATGGTGACTAACACTGCTATGAACATTGGTGTGCAAATCTCCATTAGTTCTAATTTCCTTGGGGTATATTCCAAGTAGTGGAATAGCTGGATCATACAGAGTTTCTATGTTTAACTTTTTGAGGCACCACCAAACTGCCTTCCAGAGTGTGTCCCATTTTACAATCCCACCAACAGTATATGAGAGTTCCTACCTCTCCACATCCTCTCCAACATTTATCTCTTGCTTCCCTGCTAAACTTTGCCACTGCTACTGGGGTGAGAGGATATTTTATTGTGGTTTTGATTTAGAAAGTGGAGTGGCAAGAATGTTATGCTTCCAAAATCCACTGAGGCAGGACAGGTAGCAAATACTTCTAGGAATTTGTCAATGAACAAACAGGGGTTCCTGACCCTCAGTACATGTTGAAAGTAACACACTATTGTTGTTGGCAGCTATGATTCATGGCAACCCTATGGAGAATAGATTCGAGTCCAGCATGCACCATCATCACAATCTCATCCATGCTGAAGTCCATTGTTGCAGTCACTGTATCAATGCATCTTAAAAATAAAACGCTAGTACTTAGGTCTCTAAGTCTACTGTCAGGGCATCTCCAGAGTAATGAAAAGCAATGCTGTAAGTCTGGAGACTAAGGTGCACCTGCTTTAGGCCATCATCTTTGCAGTTATGTGCTGTGCATCAGAAAGCTGAACAATGACTAGGGATCATAGAAGGAGAATTGATGCCTTTGAGCTGTAGTGCTTGAAAAGAGTATTGAAATATAACATGGACCACTAGGAGAACAAAGAGTTTCCTCCTGGAGAGGGTAAAACCAGGCTGTTCCTTGGAGGCAAGGATTCTAAAGCTTCATCTGACATGCTTGGGGCATATTGCAAAGAGAAACCAGTCCTTGGAGAAGGAAATCATGCTTGGGAGGGTAGAGACAGTGCAAGAGAAGAAGACCCTCAATGAGATGGACTGACTCAGTGACTGGGGTAATTGGGGTAGGTGTGTCAGAGACAGTAAGTTTGACTCAGGATAGAGCAGGGTTCAGAGCTGTTGTACGTGGGGTCTCTATGTGCCACAGGTGACTTGATGGCACATAACAACAACAACACCACTTAAGTCTCAACTAAACAAATGAAAATATCTGGGTGGAGTGTGAGAGAGCATTTGGAGAAACTTCTATGGGTAAGGAGGATCACAAGATTTTGTCTCACATATTTTGGATATTTATCAGGAGGGATTACTTTTGGGTAAAGTAGAGGCCAGTGAAAGAGAAGAAAATTATCATCAGGATGGTTTGATACAGTGGCTGTATCAGTGGGCATAACAGAGATTCTAAAATAATACAGGATCAAGCCGTGTTTTATTCTGTTGTGCATAGGGTTCCTTTGAGTCAAAGAAAACGCAATACTTCTTAAAAATATATACTCTTATGACTTCTCATCTAGCACCTAGAAAGCTCTCTGATTGTAGGAATCTGGTCTTCTTTTCTTGATGGGACAGGAGAAAGGAGAAGTAACTGATGAACTCGAATCTTGAAAAAGCACTTGGGATTTCTAATTAACTATGTGTTTTCTATTTAAAAATAACTAAGCTTCAGGATTTTCTTTGACTTGTTAACAATTGAAAATTTTTCTTTTGTGACACCATAGGTTGATGATTTAATATAATTTACTAAAAATTTGTTTTTTCCCTTTGTATAAAGATGTCACAGTTTTGTTTGCTAAATTCTGAGACTTCCCAGGCTGTCTCTGTAGTCTTTGTTCTTCTTGTCACCTTCTTGTGGGAATTGTTACATTGTCTTCTATGTAATTTTGACATATGCCTGTAGCTTTATAATGTTTTACAAATCACAGGAACCAAAATGCATGTCTCCAACAAAGCATTTGTGTGCCTTGATGGTTTCCAGGGCATCAATAAAATATGTTTGAGAACATAACCAGTTGAGAGGGTCCTACTGCTCTTCATTTAGACAATATGGTTTTTATTTATTTTTTTTAATGAAGTTATTCTTGAGAACCGTAGACCATTTTGGTTAACATTTGAACTTCCAGTTTTTAAAAAGAAGCTAACGGAAATAGAAACATGGTCCCTAGAGGTAGAAGTGTCTGGAGCCATTTGCAGTTACTCTTTATTTAGTGTCTCCCAAATATGTTGATGCCTTTTAGTGTCAATCTAGATTGCCATTGTTTGTTGAATTGTGTCAGTGTATGAAAATATCAAATTATGTTAAAAGTGACTCTTGCCTCTTCTGGTAATAATGGAACCACAACTTTATTTTCCATTCTGTTAACAGTGAATACAGATTTTACTTCTCTTGAGCAAAAGGACAGTAAGCATTTCTTTTCTTTTCATCATGTCTGGCTTCCTGGTTGCCTGGGAGACACTCATTTTCATGGTCTATTGTTTTAGCTGGAGCGTTTAAGAGAAGTCATTTTTCCTTACATTGTATTCCGGAATAATGATGCATTTTTATTACAGAGTTAGAGAATCAGTTCCCAGTTTTGACAAAGTTGTAAGAGAATGAGCCATCTCTCTACACTATTGTTGAATATAAATTTTTGGAAAGTCTTCTTGGGATTTATTTAGCAGTAAATCAATGGAACTGACTTGGCCAGAGGAGAATGTCAAAGGACAGGGTAAGATTCATATCCATTTCCCACAGGGTCTCTATTAGTAGTAGTCAACTTAATAGTAATTAACAACAACAAATAGCCTTTGAGTATTGTTGTTGATTGCCTTCGAGTTGAACACAACTCATAGCGACCCTGTGAACAAAAGGCTTGAAGCCCTTTTACAGCTATCGACATTTATCAAAGTTCATTGAGTTTCTGGAAGCATGTTATTTAGGAAGTGAATGTCACTCCTGCTTCCAAACCTGTCATAGTATGTTATTGTTTTAATATGCCACTGAGTTGTTTGCAATGTATAGCGACTCTATGTAGGGCAGTTCTGAAGCCTTCCCTGTCCTGATCCAGTCTCATGAACTCTGACACACTAACCCCCATTGCCCATTACTGTATCAATCCATCTCATCCTGGGTCTCCCTTCCCTGTGCTATTCATCCACCCTTCTGCACAGAGCATGATGTCCTTCTCCAAGGACCAATCTCTCCTGGCCATGTGCCCAGAGTAAGTGAGGCACGGCTTTAAAATCCTAGCCTCCAAGGAGAGACTTGGCTTCACCCTCTCCAAGACAGACCTATTTGTTTTCCTGGCAGTCCATGGTTCAAGACTCTTCTCCAGCACCACAACTCAAAGACATCTATTTCTTCTGTCATCCTTAGTCATTGTCCAACTCTATGAAGGATAACCTGCATTTGAGAAGACCATAGCCTGGATTAGGCACACCTTTGTATCCAGACTGACATCATTGTTCTTCAGCACTCTGGAGAGGTCCATGACAGCAGATTTTCCCAATGCAATTCATCTTTTGATTTCCTGACTGCTGGTATTGATTTTGCATCCAAGCAAGCTGTAATTATTAACAACCTCAATCTCTTATCCATCTAATATGGTGCTGCCAATTGGCCAGTGGTGAGAATCTTTGTCTTCTTGATGTTGAGCTTCAATCCATATTGAAGACTACAGTCCTTGAACTTTTGCAGCAAGTGCTTCAGATCCTCCTCAGTTTCAGCAAGTAAGGTGTGTCATCTGCATATCATAGGTTGTTAATGAGTCGTCCTCCAATCTTGATGCCACACTTCTCATAAAGCCTTGCTTCCCGAATGATCTGTTATGCATTCAGATTGAAAAGGTACAGGGACAGGATGCATCCCTTCATCTTTTGGGCCAAACCAACATCACCACAGCATCAAATCTAAAGAAGACCTATCCAAACCTTGAAATTACAGTATAGCCTCAAACAAAACTCTCTGAAGTTGGTATGTGGGATTTGGACTTACATCCTCCTAAAGAAGAGATGGACAAAAGCATGAGAAAGTAGTAGCAGTGTGTAGTACAAGGCATCACAAAAGGGACTGGTGATTATATTGAGAGGTGGCTGGGAAAGGAAGGTTTGACCAGGTAGCTGATTGTGCAAGGAGTTGGGAGATTGCAGGGAAACGGCAGAGACAAGTCAGATGTGCTTGGGGTGGGCGAGAAGTGAATGTATTGGTTATCTCTGTAAGGGAAGTGTTTTTCATCTGCTAGGTAAAATACTTCTCTGTCAGATTTTCTTCTAACAGTAAGCACCCAAATTAAGACAGGCTGGAAAGAAGGATTGGCCACCCACTTCTGAAATATAACTGGCCTTTGAAAACACTATGTACAGCAGAGCACACTCAGACTAGACTAGCAGATATGGCAACTAAAGTTGAGCCCTCAAAATTGAGCCTTTGAGTATGGCAAGTCTAAAATCTAGGAACTGGTTCATGAGAAGGAGTAAAAGAGATTGATAAAACTCCTGATATAATAAATGCATTCCTCATGAGATAGTCCAGGGTAATGAATAAGTGTATGAACATTACAAGAACTAAATATTAGCTGTTATTTCTGTTATTTAATTTGATACTTCTTGTCAGCTGATATTACTCTGCTCTTAATGTAGAGATATTAGCAGCCAACTAACAGCAGCAGTGCAATGTCTAAGACTTGATTTTCTTTATTTCCATTTTATTTACTAAAAATGATGTGCTGCTTATGTAATAACTCTTATTTGAAGCAATTTACCAGGATTGACTTATGTATTTGTTGGCAATTAGCATCTACTTCTTGAAGAAATTCGGCCAGTAAATAAATTACTTTTGCTGGAGTACAATACTAGCACCACTAGCTGACTGTTGTTTTTATGAGGCATCGTCAAGCTGATCTTAGCTCGTAGTGACATGACTCACATGTGAGTAGAACTACACACTGAGTTCTCTAAACTGTCATCTTTATGGGAGCAAGTCATCAGGTCTCTTCTCCCACAAAGTGATGGGGTGTGTTCAAATCTCCAATCTTTCAGGGCTTCTCATTAAAGGACTAAACCTGGAATGCTTCTTAGGAATGAGAGTAACAAGATGTTTTCTCACATACTTAGCATGTAAGTTATCAAGAAGGAGAAGTCTCTAGAAAACAATGTTGTAGTTGTGATGTCCTAAAGTTGTGATTGTTGTTAATAGGTGCTGTTAAGTCAGAACTGATTCATAACTGACCCTTCAGCATGTTTTCCGAGGCTGTAAGTCACACAGGAGGAGATTGCTCATCATGCTACATTGAAGCAACTGGTGGATTCGAACCACACGCCTTAGGGTTAGCAGCAGCATGACTCATTACCACTAGGCCACCGGAATTCCTCTGCTAAGGGAAGGGGTAAGTGAAAGATGGAAATAATCCGTGGACTGACACAGCGGCTTGAGCAGTGGGTTCTGGCACTGTGGTGATGGTAAGGCTGGCGCAGGCTTGAGCGGTGTTTCATCGGCTGTGCACAGATGGGGCTGCCAGTACCAGCTCTGTGACACCTGACAACAGCAACAACACCTGCTGCCACTGCGACTGTTCTGACTGTAGCCATACTGTATGTCCAAGGAGAACTGCCTGTTATGGTTTCCAAAGCTGCAAATCACCGTGGAAGCCAACCGCTTCATCTTTCAGAAGCTCAAAGAGGTTAATAAACTCACCCAAGTTCAAACCCTTAATTGAGAAAGGAGATGAGACTTGAGCAAGGCTTTGTCTGACTGTAGGGCTGTATTTATGTTGTCATCATTCCAGAGACTCTTCTAGAGCTGATGATGGTATGGGGCTCACGAATCGGTCCTGTTTGAACACTTTCAAGATGATTTCAATAACTCCAGCTTGGAACTACTGCTTCTCAGAGCTATCCTGTTATGATATGTGGAACATAACTGCTGACCTTGTTGAAATGCCGATTGATGTGGTAGATCTGGGCTACTATATTGCTTGTTGAAATATCTAGACTTTTCATTTGTTCCAAATAGATGATTTACTGTGGAAATAAAAGGAAGAGATTAATCGTTAAGTGGAGCAGAGACATTTCCTAGTGGTCCCTAGGTTAGGATTGTATAGCCTTACAAGCATGGCCTCTTACCTGAATTTGTTAAAATTATGAGTTTCTAAAATTTGGGTCATGGGCTTTGAAGGGCCCTCATATTGTCACAAAGGATATTAAAGTCTGTGTTCTCCATTTATTGAGATAACTTGAAAATAATAATCACAGCACATCTTCGGAATTGCTTGTTGACAGAGTGCTACTGTGTGGTTTTAGCACTAAAGGATCTTCTGAAATTGCAGAATTATCTTTAATATAATGGTTTTCAAATGGGCCCTTGAGACATTAAATTCTCAAATTTTAGAAATCTGTAAGTGGAATCTTACACAGAGAGTTGAAGGAGCTCTGGTGACACAGTGGTTAAGTGCTTGGCTGGTAACTGAAAGGTGAGTGATTACAGTCCTCTGTCTACTCAGGGAGAAAAATGTGGCAGTCGGTTTCCTTCAAGATAAATATCTTGGGAACCCTTTGGGGACACTTGAATTCTGTCCTGTAGGACCATCATGCATCAGACACAACTGGAGAGCAGTTGGGCTTCTAAAAATAACGAGGAGACTCACAAAGTTTCAGAGTGAGTTTGAGTAAAGCCTTTAACTTTGTTGGACTTAACTGACATCTCTAAGATGAGAGGGATACACTTAAATGATTTCATAAATCCCTTTCTGTTTAAAAATTATATAGTTAATTTTTCTTTTTTTGGAATAAAATTATAAGCACATGTGTATTGCTTTAGTTGAACATAAATTTTGAAATCAAGCAACGGACAAACCTCCTCCACATTGAAGTAACTTTTATCATGTTCTCAGTACACTTGGCACCAGCAGTCAAGAGATCAGGAGACACATTGCGCTGGGAAAGTCTGTAGTCAGGGACAGCTCCAAATTATTCAAGAGCAATGATGCTAGCTTATGGACTAAGGTAAACCTTAGTCCCATGGACAGCCAAAAGTACCAACAGATATGTCTTGGAGAAGGTACAGCCAGAGTGCTTCTTGGAGGCAAGGATGATTACGTTCCATCTCATATACTTTAGACAGGCTGCTAAGAAAGGATATTTATTGGAGGGGGACATCATACTTGGGGGAGTGGAGGGACAGCCAAAGAAAGGAAGACCCTTGAACAGGTGATTTAACATGGTGACTCCAGTAACGGGCTCAAGTGTGTCAGAGATTGTGAAGTTGGCACAGGATAGGTTTAGATCTGTTGTCCATACTATCACCATAAATCATTCTCAACTCAACGGCACCTGACAATAACTGATTCCAGCCTGTTATATGGATTACATCTCACCACCAAGAAAACAAAAATCCTCACTGCTGGGCCAATAGGCAACATCATCATAAAATGGAGATAAGATTGAAATTGTTAATTGTTTTATTTACTTGGATCCAAAATCAACATCCTTGCTACCAGCAGTCATCAGATCAGGAAATCTATAGCACTGTGAAAATCTGCTGTCAGGGACCCATCCAAAAACCGGAAGAGAAATGATGTCAGTTTACAGACTAAGGTACATCTGATTCAAGCTATGGGTCTCCCAATCACCTGCTATGCTTCTGAGACCTGGACAATGAAAAAGGATGACAGAGAAGAATCAATGTATTTGAGTAGTGCTGGAGGAGAATACTGAAACAGTGCTCTTTGAACGCCACAATGACTATTTCACCTCACAATGACATCATGCTTGGAAAAGTGGAAGGTAAATAAAAGAGAGAAAGACCCTTAATGAAATGGATTGACACGGTGATTGCAGCAATAGGCTCAGATATGTCAGAAAAATTATGAGAATGGCCCAGAACAAGACAGCATTCAGATCTGTTATTCATGAGGTTTGCTATGAGTCGTAATAGGTTAGACAACACAGAACAACAATAATAACAGCAAGTAACCAAACCAGACAATAACGTCTAATTTACTGAGTCACAAGATTGAATCATAGTAGAAAGATTTTAAATACTTCCTTTTTATTTACTAAATTATAAACTCTCTCTCTCTCTGTGTGTGTGTGTGTGTGTAAGCTATCAAATGGAACCTACTCATAGCTGGCCTTCTAGTACATTTTCAGAGGCTTTTCATACAAGAGGATTTTCATACAAGAGGAGACTCCCCATCTTTCTCCTAAAGAACATCTGGTTTATTTGAACCCCCTGCCTTTGGGTTGTCAGTGAAAGTCTTTATTCACCACCAAAGATTACATTCTGAAAGTAAAATGATGTTACCAACTGGTGAGTTATAGAAGGTAGACATGGAAAAAAAATACGTAAGTAACTTCTATAGACCAAAAGGTGGAAATGGAGAGTAATTAAATACCTCTAGTCACATCATTTCCATTCCCTATTTTAAAAGTTATTATTACAGAATTTGGGGAGGGGGAAGACACAAATTAGTGTCATAGCTTGAATTATATTACTCAAAATATATGCCAAGAGACCTAGATGAAAATTCCTCATGTTATGTGGTGATTTCCCCCTACTGTGTTCTGATCAATTATCTTTTATTTCATGATATATTATAAATCTTAAATTCTTGTTAATGTGGCAGAATTAATTTAGGTATATTTTTTTACATTTCCATTCATTTATTTTTGTACATTTTCCTCCCTGTCCTCCCTCCCCACCTCAGTTCACTTTTTTCTTTGGAAAAAAGATCTTTCATTGTTATACAGTCCCCTCCACCCTTCAACCCAGACCACTTTACTATGCAACTCTTATTCTGGACTCTTCTCATGCCAATAATACTTAATCATAAATTCCTTATATAGATCTTTCCCTCATCTGTTTCAATGCTGTGTACATTATGCATCCTGTCTTTTCTGTTTTTCCCCTAAACCCCATATCAGTCCTGTTCTACAACAGTGGCATTATGCGGTATTTGTCTTTTTGTGACTGAGATATTTAACTCAGCATAATGTCCTCCATGGTCACCCATTTTAGATAATATTTTGTGAGTTCTTTGTTTTGAAGTGCTGCATAATATTCCATTGTGTGAATATACCACAGCTTCTCTATCCATTCATTTGTTGATGAGCACTTGGGTTGTTTTCAACTCTTTGCTATTGTCAGAAAAGCAGCTATAAACATTGGTATGTATATATCTGCTTGGGTGTCAGTTATGGTCTCTTTGGAGTATATTCCCAGTAGTGGAATTGCTGGGTCAAATTTTATCTCTATCTGCAACATTTTGAGAAAGCGCCATACAGCCTTCCATAGGGTTCCAGTTGTCACTGCCATAGAGTTATTCCACTCACACCTTTACTTACTCCCCATCTTATTCAATTCATACCCTTGTTTGAGTCAGTCCTTTACTCTTACAGGAAATAAAATGAGAAGAATAAGCAGAGAGAAAGATGGGGTAGTGGGCCCACTGCTACTAAAAGAAGATCTGAAATGGAGTGGGATTATTGATTAAGAATCTCCTAGATTCAGGGGAAGACTGTCACAAAGACTCAAGGAGATCTATGGGGAATGCTGAGTGCACAGATGTTGAAAGGAAATAAAGACCTTCTTCCAGAGCCAACCAAGAGAGAAACCTTTTCCTCTGGAATGGACTCCTTGAATTAGAAAATCTAGTCTTCTACATTGTGAAAGCATCAGTTTCTGTTTGGTAAAGACTCATTGATGGTATTTATGTTACAGCGGCATAGGTACCTAAAACAAATGGCTGGAAATGCAAGACCTTTCATTAATAGGCCCACTGTTCATATGTATGTCAGGGGAGCCATGGCTGCGCTGTGGTTTGATGGTAAACTGTTAATGGAAACATTGGTGATTTGAACCCAAAAACTCCTCTTTAGTGCTTACACACCAAACTGTGGAGTTTGCATTCATAAAAAATGCAAAAGTGGGAAAATGAAGTTTGCATTCATAGCCTTGGAAACCTTATGAGGCAGGTCAACTCTTTCCTGTAGGGTTGCTGTGCCTCTGAATTGATTAAATGTCAATGGGTATGTGTTGTGTGTTTATAAAAATAGACACAAAGCATACAGTTACTGCTTTTTGAATAAAATAAATGACTTCTCTTTCTGTCTTATTTAAGTCTCATTGATAAAGTCAAGAACTGAACTTTACTTGGGCTGATGTCCCTGAATGACCCTGTACGTGCTTCTCTGGATACCAGAAGCCATCATCTAACTATTTGCTAAGAAATAGAGTTCTTAAAATATAGTTTCCTCCAAAGAATATTGGTACATCCAACCTTCTTGCTTAGGAAAAAGACATCTTGTAATTTTACTGTAGTTCAAAATAAAATTGGTATCTGCCATTTCCATGTAACAGAAAACATTTCTTATGTATCTCAGTCTTGCAAACATTTTCGATCCTGGAGGTGTACACCTCTGTCCATTTCACTGGATTGCTTCTTAATATTTTTCCTATGTGCCCCATATAGCTCCTGGATTAGTCTTCCTCCTCTTTGTTGCAATTGAAGCTTGAGGAAGCATGCCTTTCAACTTCACAAATGGGCAGATTTTTTTCATAAGAGGAGGCAGAATTGCAGTTGAGTAAAAAGAAAAAATATTTGCATTTGAGGAAGTAGTGAACTGTGCTTCACATGCTCCATACATTTTTTGGTGAACTCTCTGGCAATAAGATTGTCAGTGACTTGCCTAAGATTAGCAAAAGGGTGGGAGAACTGAGTTTCAACACTGGGTGTCTGACCTTCCACACTGCTGCTTCATACTTTCTTTCAAGAAAGGGAAGTGTGTGAATTATATGGATTTTTCAAAGGGTTATGTATAGTGAAGCAATCAAAGGACCATCAACTGTTTAAATTGTCAGCCAGCTAAACTCAAAAACAGATGTGTTTGTCTGTGGCTTCCAGTGGTGGCTGGAAAGGAGAGAAATGAAAGGCAATGTAGCTTGGACTATAGGATATCTTAGTTTATTGGTGCTTTTGTCACAGAAATATTGCAAGTAGGTAATTTTAATAAACAGGAAATTATTTTCTCACATTTTAGGAAGCTGGAAGTTCAAATTCAAGGAACTAGCCTGCTATCTGTTGTCCTTGGTGAACATTTATATAGCCCAGGCATCTTTGATAGTATTCATGTGGAATCTATCCTCTTTCCATTTGTATTTGCTTGTGTATGTCCAATTGGTAGCATCAGGATGGATGGCAAAGAGATTGAGATTGTTCACAGCTTCAGTTTGCTCAGCTCCACGGTAAACACCAGCAGCCAGGAAATCAAAAAACGTATTGCGATGGGAAAGTCTGCTGTTAGGGACCTCTCTAAAGTATTCAAGAGCAACGGTGTCTCTCTGGAGACTAAAGGGCACCTGATACAGGCCATGGTCTTTGCAGTCACTTGTTATGCATCAGAGAGTTGGACAATGACTAGGGAAGACAGAAGGAGAATTGATGCCTTTGAACTGTGGTTCTGGAGAAGAGTATTGAATGTACCATGGACTGCCAAGAAAACAAACAGATTCATCGTAGAGAGGATTAAACCAAGCAACTCCTTGGAGGAAAGGATTCTGGGGCTTCGTCTGACATACTTTGGTCATGTTGTAAAGAGAGACAGGTCCTCGGAGAGGGACATCATGCTTGGGAGGGTGGAGGGACAGCACAAGAGGGGAAGACCCTCTATGAGATGGATTGATTCAGTGACTGGGGTAATCGGGATGGGTGTGTCAGAGGCAGTGTGATTGGCACAGGATAGAGCAGGGTTTAGGGCTGTTGTATATAGGGTCGCTGTGAGTCACAAATGATTCGCCGGCACATAACAACAACAACAACAATGTGCCTAAGCTACTCTATTTATATCTCAAATATGATTAGGTTTAAGATCGGTCACACAGCAATAAGGCTTATTAAACAACATTTGTTGTTTATCCTCAACAACAACAACAAAAAAACACTATTCAAAAAATGTGACCACATGTAGTAAAATAATGTTAAGTACCATCAAATTGGATCCAACACCATGGCAGCCCCTCCAGTGGGTTTTCAGGACAGTGGATCACATTGCCCACCTTTCTTCTGTGGAACAGCTGGTGGATTTGGAGTGTGCGCCTTCAAGTTAGCAGCAAAACTCTGTACCACTAAGCCACCAGTGCTCCCTGTAGTAAGGAATAGGGATTAGAGATTAAGATCATGTGTTATTTGGTGTGAGGGGCATAAATCAATCCAAAACAGAAGGGAAATTGTATAGATCAAGCACAATATGTAACACTAGGTACTCCCACTCACTTTCCTTAAGTACACCAGATGAGACAAACTTTTTTCCCTTCTCTCTTTTCTATTTTATTAGCTTGGACAGTTGAGAATCACAGGGGAATGAAACTTGTAAAACTGAAAATGAAAGAGTAAAACTGAAAAATCAAAGAAGTCTGAGCAATTAGAAGAACAATAACAATAATGGACATACAGAGAAGGTAGAATTAGTCCACCAGGAAGTTAAAATAAGGACAATAAGTATCCATGGAGATAAGAGAGAATATTGAAAATAGGAAGCCAAAAAAACTAAAGATAGTGAATATGAAAAATATAGTTCTTGGGAAGAAAAACTCAATTGTTGAGATGGGTATCAGAATCAATAAAATAAGGTGTAAGTTTAAGTGTGTCTTTCAAAAGGCATAGAGAAGAGATAAAGACACAGGAAGACCAAGAAAAGAGTTAAGAGACAATGGATAATGCCAGATATACTCAATATCTAAGAAGCATATGATTAAATGGCGTTCATAGGATATTTGAAAAAATAATAACCATAAGTATAAAGAATGCAATAAAAACAAAAGACCTCACATGGAAATAGAGTTTTTAGATCACCAAACCAGAAATCAAGAAACTGGTTTCACACTTACACCTTTAGCAAAACTCTAGGAGGTCTGAGATTAAAAACAAGTGTGTCCTAGAACAGTGACCAGAAACCAGGATGATATCATGCTGTTCTCTGCAGGAAAATGAGAATGCAAAAAACAAAATTTGACCTTAGGATTTACTTATTTAAATAAGAGAGTAAGATGACGCTTTCCTTCTGCATACAATTTCACATATAGATTCTCTTTGAAAGTAATTTTAGAGACTATATTCTAGAAAAAAAAATCTAGGCGAAAAGACTTGTGATGTGAGAAAGACAAACAAGTAGAGAGTTTTATATAATAGAAATTTCAGTTTCTAAACTTCTGTTTCTGAACTTCAGTATCTAGGAATGTGTTAAGATAGATAACTGGACACTTCTCTGCTTAAAAATAATTTGAAGTGGTAACTAAAATATAGAAATATTTTCCTTCAAAGCTCAATTGAACTGAGGAAAATGAGGATTGATGGGAGGTGGGAAAAATCAAAGAACAGTTAAAATTCAAAAGAGGAAGTCATGCTACCTCTATAGCTGCCTGAGGGGAAAGCAATGTGTTCAGACCTTTGTTAATAAGATAAAGGAAAAATACTATGACTGAAATAAGCAGTGGTGGTGAAAAGAGGACAGAAAATAATCTGAAATTGAAACTTGAAATTATTTTGACTCATCAGAATTTAGAGGATGTGATAACAAAATGATCAAACTTGGTAAATTGCTAACAATTCACTAAGGATATAGATATTCATCATCTTCTAGATAAGTAGGGGAAACTGAATATTAGTATGAATTGTGGTTAAGATAAGAATCATCATTATAAAAGAATAACTAAAGACAGAATGGGTGATATTGATATCACAAGGGAAAAAAAACCAAAACAAAATAAAAAGTTGGTCTGGCCAGTGAAAGGGAGGTAGGCAAAAAAACCCACCATGGTTCAAAAGGAAATATTTCTGAGTTCAGCTAATCAATATGGAGTCTCAGACTGGATAGGAAAACAGGCAGCTGAAATAATGCTCTTTGTAAAAAGATGATTTTAAAGGATATAGACTGAAAATAAAGAGCTAGAAAAAGGAGCACTTGTCAAATGTAAACAAAAAAGAAAAAGGACTGATACATTGGCCCAAGGAATAAAACAAGTAGACACTATACATATGTGATAATATAGTTTTGAAATACAGATGAGGACAATTACGGCATCTTACGTTGATTTAGCAACTGCAGTCAGAAATTTTGCACAGTGGTCTGAAACTGATGAAGTAATCAGTCTGAAAGAATGCACAGAGACAGATGTTCTGCTGGAGAAGGAGGGACAATATCCTCCTGTACCAGTCAGATCCGATTTGATGGTACACACACAACAAATAATAAAATAAAAGATTTAAAAATAAAAGAAAGCAGAGAGAGAGATGTGGATAATAATTTACAGTTCTGATCTACGACATGTGTAAACCCCTCACTCTGTACTTCCAAAGTGTTTACTGTGGAGTTTGAGTAGATGAGGCAAGGGTCATTCTTTAATAGATCGAGAAAGAAGCCTTACGTTTGAAAATACTTGCATTATGGACTTACTTTTGCTACTGTACAATGAAATAAAATTATTCCGAGAAAAGGTAACAAAAATATCCCACATTTCTGGTAATGATAATAACATCATTTTAGAGCCAAATGATAATCAACACATTATAGGTCAAAATTTGAGCAATATGAAGAAGTACTTAGAAGGAAATTTAAAGCTTTTGTTGTCCACCAGCTGCTCCATGGGAGAAGGATGGACAGAAAATCACTCCAGTGAGATTAACTGCCCCTGAAAACCCACCGGAAAGTCGGTTCTGACTCAGCCGTACACAACAACAGGTATACTTCGCGTGGTATCAATTATGGAAGACAGGTATAGATTAATTTGGGCAAACAAAACAACCAGAAACAGATGAAAGAAATAATTACTCATTCTGTTTCTCTAATTACTGTTTCTATTTTTGTATTCGTTAAAAAATATAATTAATATCTTCCAATAAATGTGAAAACATAGGAACAGGATCTGCAACTAAAAACATCAAGTAAAGAAAAAAAATATAAGTTGTAATAAGTATCAAAATTAAGTCATCCTCCTAACAATACAAAAGATGCTTTGTTTTATAAGTGAGTTTTATAACATTCTCAAGAACACAGGGTTGTTATTTTTTTGGAGCAGGAGAAGAACCCAAAATGTTAAATTTGATCAATGGTTAAAACTAAGTCAACACAACTGAAATAAAGTAATCAGCTTATGGGAATCAAACCTAGAGTGTGTTAAAAGAATATTACAATATAACTAAGACAGATAATTTTCAAAAATGCAAGGATAATTCTATTTTTCTAAAAAAATTAGTGCAGTTTACTAATTTCATCTCAAAGACAAGAAATTTTGAGGTCAGTGTTATAGAAAAAAAGGTTAATAAAGTTAAAATTTAAATGTTTAATAAAGTTTAATAAAAATATCTTTCCCTTTTCAAGTGACTTAACCGTTAGCAAACAAGAAATAGAATTGCATTTTACGTTCCAATATGATAGAGATTTCTTACTAGAAACCTATAACAGGTAATGTTCATGAATGCAAAGCAAATCTGAAACTCATTCCTCTTAAACCTGAAATAAAGAAAAAAATGGTTATACTATTTCCACTTCTTAACATTTTAACAGATGCTTGACTAATGCAGTAAGATAAACTCACAAACAGAATAAGAAATAAAAGGAAATTGTATCTGTATAATTATTATAATTCTAAGTAAAATAATTTATAGGGGAAATAGAAAAAAATCAGGAGACCCTGTTAGCAATAGTAGAATTCAGTGGGATTTCTGCTATCAGTGCTACACATAAAAATCAATAGCTTTCCTCTGTGTTTGGAGACACCAGTAACAGACTATGATGATAATAAGATAACATTTTAATAGTGACATAAACGAAAAGCTATCTTGGAATAAATTTATGAAAGAATACATAAAACATATAAGGGAAGTTTAAGCCTTTGGGAGAGTTTTATTATAGTGCTGTAGAGCATAAACATGGTTCATAAATGGCTTGATTGAATATCGTGAAGATGTCAGATTTCCTCCATTAAAATTTAAATTCACTGTGATTTTGATCAACAAGTGAGTAAGAATTTTTTTAAAGGAGCAGAGTTGAGTCTAAAATCTAAATGGAAGATTAAATAAAAGCAAAGAGGTGCCTTCATTCTAGAAGACATGGTCATTTACAAAAGTCACTGACAAACGATAACTTACAAGTCAAATTCCAATTGTATCCTGTTTCTGATAAATAAAATTTATCCACACACAGGCACACCCATTCATTTATAGATGGCCTGTGGCTGCTTTTCATGCTGCAGTGTACAAAGATGAATGGTTGCTATAGAGACTGTGGGTCTCCCTGGACTTGGTTCTTTATAAACGAAAGTTTGAGGAACTCTGTCCTCTGTTGTCCATCATTTGGCCCAGAATCAGAACAGAACAGACTAGATCTCCAACTCATTCCAATGTGGGACCTTGGGATAATAATCCCCAGTTCAAGGTTACAGGAAAGTAGGCATACAGGAAATGCAGGAAGATGAAACTGTTCTGCACTTTAGGCAATCAACAAAGCTGCAACCTTAACCTGTTGGCATCAAGTTAATTGCAATTTGTAGGGAGTCTTCATTGATTTTCTCAGGTTGCCAGTTACAGGAGGAAGCTGCCCATTTGTCCCTTTCTAAAACAGCTGATGGATTTGAACCACTGACCTTTCAAATAACATTGCAACAGGCAACACTATACCACCAGGGCTCCTTAACAAAGCTATGTGTGGATATAGCTCTGGTGTACATATGTAAAGCTTAGAAGGGAAAACACAGGAATATGTTTTTGTAACTTTATGGTAGAGAAGGATTTTCTACACTAGGAACAAAACAAAACAAAATTGAAAACGATGTATTTGAATGTATAAAAAGGAATGACTTTTTGCTCAATGGAGGGCACAATAGAACATTTGCAGATTGTGAAAGGTAATTGTAATGCTTGATAGACCAAGGTCAATGTTTATAATTTACAAGGTATTCTGTAAGATGAAAAAGATGACAAATTATAAATACTGACTATTCACTGAGAGAAAACCATGAATATACACATAGACACATTGTCTTTGGAGCAAATGAAAAGAAAGGTAGAATTTGTTCCCAGTCTTTTCAACAAAAATGAGGAAATCATATAGTATCCTAGAGTTTGTCTCCCCTAAAAAGTCAGTGTACCACATTGACTGCTGTAGATGCTGTAGCTGTGGGGCTCTGTTACCAGCGGTGTGGCAATGATGTACAAAAATAGAAACTCCCACATCTTGCTGCTGGAGATACAAACTGGCATCGATATTTTTAGAAGAATGAAGTCAGTTTGTTGTACTGTAGTGGCTCGCATGTTGCGGTGATGCTCGAAGCTGCATCATCAGCACTTCAAATGCCAGCAGGGTGTCACCCAGGCTGAGCAAGTTTCAGTGGATCTTCACACTAAGCAGGCTCGGAAGAAAAGCCTGAGAATTTCCTTCTGAAAATTAACCAAAGAAAACCCAATGAATCATTGAGCATTATATTCTGGTTTGTTTAAGGGAGCTCTGGAAGCCTAACGGTAGGAATTTGCACTGCAATCCCAGAGGCACAGGGTTTGAATCCACCAGCTGCTCTGCAGAAGAATGATTGCCAGTCTCCTCTCATGTAAATTACTGCCTCTGAAAACCTTCTGGAGATTCAGCTATGACTCGGTTCTGACTCAACAGGATACAGCATACATAAGGTCACCATGCACCAGAGTCAGTTCACTGACAACTAGTAAGAACAGAATGCTAATCACAGTAACACATCTTAGAGTTTAGAGAGTTCTGGTAGCTGAGGCCATACCCATAGTATTGGGGCTGTTAATCCAAAGGCTTCAAATCCACCAGTGACTCTGAGGCAGAAAGATGATAAAGCCTCTTCTGTATGAGCTACAGCCTCAGAAATCCACTGGAGGGTCAGCTATGAGTCAGTTCTGGCTCCACAGTAATGAGAGAGAGAGAGGGAGAGACTGAGAGAACAGGGGAGAGCACTTACATATCCAGGGAAATACATTGAGTGATGGTCACTGAAGATTTGTGTCAAAGATTGGAATTTGGTTACCTCTTAGGCACCAGAGGAAAGAATGAGAAAACTCCCAGTAGAATATAGTATGGAATAGTGAACTAGATCTATTTATAATAGTATGGATGAACCTACAAAACAAGGTTGAGAGAAAAATAGAATGAGATTGAAAGCATAGGAAGATTTATATAAAAATTGAAGACTATGCATAAGAGCTGTATGTTTTCAATTCAAGGAACTCTTGGATGTAGAATTGAGTCTGACTCGTCATAACCCTTGATCGGTGTTCTGAGGCTGTATTTTTGTTTGTTTTTAATAGAAGAGAGTTGCTGTCTTTCTCTCATAGAATAGTTGGTGGATTTGAACTGCTTTTTGGTTAGCAGTGCAAAATGATGTCATCAGAACTCCACCCCACATGTTTTTAGATATGTATAAATAAATACATAAAGAGGACTGTAATCACTACATTAATGATGAAAATGGGAGTCCTGTGTTGTGAGGCAAATCAGATTAAAAGGGTAAATGATAATAAGAAAAGAAAATAGAAAGCAAAAGGAAAGACTTTCATATCTTTCAATATCCATTGGTCAAAGGATCCCATGGATTAGCGTCTGTACCTCCTTCAACTTGTTATGCTTATCATTTAGGAGAAACAAACTCTTCATCTTTCTTGCTTTGTAAGATGCAAATTTTCAAATGATGTCAAATATTCATCTTTCTGTGTTGACTGTCTTTGCCTCACTGTTGACTCTCATATGAGGCAAATTCTAATTAGTGCAAACCTTAGCTGTTCCTATAGCCTTCAATATGGGTTGCATCTCAACATCAAGAAAACAAAAGTCCTTACCACTGGACCAATAGGACACATAATGATGGACAGAGGAAGGATTAAAACTGTTGATCAATGCACTTGGTACCAGCAGTCAGGAGATCAGGAGACATTGTATTGGGGAAAATCTGTAGTCAAGGACCTCTCCAAATTATTAAGGAGCAATGATATCATTTTGAGGACTAAAGTTCACCTGGTTCAGACCCTGGTCTTTTCAGTCACTTTCTGTGAAGCTGAGAGCTGGACAATGACGAAGGATGAGTGTGTCAAAGACAGTAAGGACGTCTTGGGATGTTGTTGTTGTTGTTATGTGCCATCGAGTCATTTGCAACTCATAGCGACCCTATGCACAACAGCCCTAAACCCTGCCCTATCCTGCGCCAACCGCACCACCTCTGACACACCCATCCCGATTACCCCAGTCACCGAATCAATCCATCTCATAGAGGGTGTCCCCTCCTGC
>NW_006400146.1:1133514-1151983 GCF_000299155.1 Elephantulus edwardii
ACTTCAATTGGTATACCATCTATTCCTGGGGCCTTATTTTTTGCTATTTCCTTCAAAGCAGCTTGAACTTCTTCCTTTTTCACCATAGGCTCTTGCTCATATGTTATTTCTTTAAATTCCTCTGTATCTGCCAATATTGTCTTGGGATAGGACAGTGTAAAAATTGGTTGTTTATGTTAAGTTAGCAGACTTAAAGAAGAAATCAGAGAGAATGAGAGAAATCTCAATACAGCTTTATTACATTGGGGGAATAAGGGAGCTCCCAGGTGAAGTTCCTCATTCTGGAGATGCAGAATGGGGAAATCACACTGTGAACTTATTGGGGAGGGTTTTTATAACAGAGAGGGACATTCCACTCTGATTTGCGATCCACCTGCTAGTTCAGATAGACAGGTAAGGCCCTTTGCTCTTATCAGCAGCAGGAAAGGCTGTCAGCATTTGAATTCTGAATTCTTCATTCTTCTCTTTGGCCCCCTTGTCCAGACTTAATAGTTTGTAGGGTTGCTATGAGTCATATTCAACTCAGCATCACCTAACAACAACTAGCTGTTCCAGGTTCATGAGCTAGTAGCTTGGTAGCCTAACCAGAAAGAAAGAGCCTTTATCACCCACAAATCTCCAGAAACCCCTCACTGCTCTAGAACTGGTACCAAATTATAGCTGACCCTTCAGTCAGTTTTCAGAGGCTGTAAATTGCACAAGAGAAGAGTGTCCATCTTTCTTCCATAGAGAAACTAGGGATTCAAGCTGCCTGCCTTAGCATTGCCAGTGCAACTCCTTCTCCATTAGACCAGCACTAGTTCTTAAAGTTAAAAACAATCCCTGGGCCAATATCCTTACCTTTTGTTGGCTCACCTTGTGTCCATTACCCATTCCTGAGATCACTTGCTCATCCCTACACCCAGGCAGTTTGAGTGGCCCTCTATTCAGTAGTGTTTGGTGGCATAATCGGTCTTGGAAGAAATGCAGCCAGGGTGTTCCTTAGAGGCAAGGATGGTGTGATTTTGTCACCTATTTGAATCATGTTGTTAGGAGGGCCCAGGGGACATCATGCTTTGAAAGGTGGACGGTGAGTAAAGGATTGATGTAGTCATGGCAACAGTGCACAACAGAGCCTGTGAGGAAGATACAAGATCAGGCAAGTTTTTTACCTCTTATACCTAGGATTGCTGTGGGTCAGACTTGATTTGACAGAACCTGACAATGTGGTGGAATAAGTACGTAATCACGAACTGAGATATTATGACCTGAATTGCAGGGAGGCAAACTACAGATATCTAGTGGTAACTGCGGAGCTCTGGAGTCCTGTGGTAAGAAGTCGTGCTGCCAATCCAAAGGCATGCAATTTGAATTTTGTGCCATAGGAAAAAGGTGAGCAATCTTCTCCTGTGCAATTTACTGCCACTAAAAAGATGCCGAAGGGTCATCTATGGGTCCATTCCAACTTGGTGGTGCATATCAACAATACTCATGGTAACTTAAATCAACACCTTTTACAGAAAGATTGAAATACTTTTCCACCATTATAATAAAGAAGAAAAAATCTAGGGGAAATTAATTACCTCTAAATTTCTGAAGCATTGTTGTTGTTGTTGATTGCCTTCTAGTTGAGCACAACTCATAGTGACCCTATGAACAAAAGGCCTGAAGCCTTTATCAAAGTTCATAGAGTTTCCAGAGGCATGTTGTTTAGGAATTAGATGCCATTCCTGCTTCCAAATTTACTACTTGCCTAATGCTTTAAAAAAGCCCTCAGAAATATATCCACAATGAATAGGTAGACTTGGTATGAAGAGAAACTGTATGATTTGGTGGAACTTGTTCTCTTAGGAAGACTGGATGGGTATTGATTGAACTTTCCTCTGGTAGACATGCTCAAGCAGAGGCTAGGTAGACGCTTGGCAGGGCTTGTAGGAAAGTTCCTAAGGACTGGAAGGATAATCAAGTTAGGCAGTGCTCCTGAATTCCCCAGGACAGCTTATTAAAGCAGAGAATGCTGGGTCCTTCTTCCAGAGTTTCTAGTTCAGTAGGCCAAGGATGAGATCTGAGAATTTACATTTCTAGCAAGTTCCTAAGCGCTGCTGGTGTTGCTGAAACAAGGACAGAATCTCACCAGTGTGTGAGCCGATGTGTTAGATGAGTTTTCACATCTTTACTGACCCTGTAGTCATAGGAGATAGTTACCAATGTTCTGAAAATCCAATTTTTGTCATTAGGACACAGTTTCCATCTTATTTATTCTAAAACGTGTTATGTGTCAAGTCCTATTTATGGGGTACTTTTATAATAAGTGACACTTGTGTAGCTTTCTGGGGTTGTGTGTGTTAACATCTGTGTGTTGTGGGCATGCCAATGAGAACATGAAAAGCTACTTTGATGGCTTTGAAAGTAAATTTTTGATTTATAAAATAGCCAATAATTTTTTAATCCTTTTTCTATTTCTCCATGGATTTGATCTATTTCCTTAGCTCTCCGGTGATTCTTGAATTAGAAAAAATGAAGTGTTCTCCAGATACCATGAATCTTTTTCATTCAGAAAAAAACTGCTATCAAGCCTTTGAGCTGTGGTGCTAGAGGAGAGTGTTGACTATATCATGGACTGCTGGAAGAACAAACAGGTTCTTCCTGGAGGGGGCAGTAATTCTGAAGCTTAGTCTGACATACTTTGGACATGTTGTGAGGAGGATCAGTCCTTTGAGCGGGACATCATGCTTGGGAGTGTAGAGGGACAGCTTGAAAGAGGAAGACCCTTGATGAGATGGACTGATTCAGTGACTGGGGAAATGGGGAAGGTGTTGGTTCAGGATAGAGCAGTGCTCAGAGCTGTTGTTCATAGGGTTGCTATGGGAAGCGATTCATGGGCACTTTTATGTTTTTTCAACATATTTTTTCTCATGCCATCAGAGGCATCTGACTGATCAGAAATCATTCCTTGTGATCTAGATATGGAATGGATTTGCTCACCCTAGATGGCAAATGCAAGGGTTACTTCAAGCCTGTCTCTGACTTTCTCCAGACAAGGGGATGGGTAACACTTTGCATTCCTGGCTTCATTGTGACTGATTTATCCTGAACTCTAAGCTGTCCTTTTCTTCTTTTTCTCATCTATTTTCTCAATGATTTAGGTAATGTTACTATAATAGATGTCTATTATATCACAGATGTCACATACTTTTGTGATGATAGGCAAGGTCACACTGTGATTGTATTTTTTCCTCCTAAATTGCTTTTGTAGAAAGATAAAATCAGTTGAGAAAAGCACTTATCAATTAAAAAAGGATTATAGTCAATGCTTAACAACAAAATCTTTAGCTTTGCAAAGAAGTACAGATGAAAAGGTAAAAAAAAAATTTCCTTAAAAATAGGGCCTAATGAAATTGAAGAGAGTTGTGGTGGGCTATTGAGCAAGGAGTTGTGTTGCCAACGCAAAGTCAGGTGGTTAAGATCCACAAGTGGCTCCAAGGAAAAAACATAGTCTCCTTATAGCATTTTATAGCCTCTGAAAACCCGCTGGAGTATCAATCATGTGTGGGTTGTAACTCCACAGCAGGTAACAACAACAATGAATTCATGGTGGAGTAGCCACTAGACAAGGCAGAGGTGGGTTTTTTAAATTATTATTATTAATTTTAATTGAAGTTTACAGAGAATGAGGATTTCCATTCATTCATTCATTCATTGTTGCACTTTTCTCCCTGCTCACCACTCCCTCCCCCAATTCGCTATTCTCTTTGAAAAGTAAGAGAAAAATTCTTTCATTGTTGTACAATCCCTCCCTCAAAGTCCACTACACTATGCAGCCTTCATTCTGTACTCCTGTCATGACAAAAATTCCTAATCACTTGTCACTTTTAAGCAGTTTTCTCCCTCATCTGTTTCAGTGCAGTATACATTATTTATCCCATCTTTCTCAGTCTCTCCCCAACCCCCGATGTCAGAACAGTCAGGGCGAGATGTTCATGAGACGTTTTTCTATTGTCTTCTTGCAAACCTTTGTTGGAAACACTAAACTCAATCAAAAAGACCCATCAAGCAAGAACATATGGTAGAACTGGACTTTAATGAGGAACACTGTAAATGTTACAGATACTCTTTGTATCTAAAAATCTATAATAATTTCATTTACTTTCCTTGAAGTGGTACATGGTTTGAATTTCTTATTAGAATTTTATAAATGACCATTTTTCAAATTTTCTTCTTTTTCAGACTGAACTGTGAGGAAATGTCGTTCAGATTTGGTCAACATCTCATCAAGGCCTCTGTGGTGTTTCTCAAGACTGAACTGTCCTTTGCCCTCATCAATAGGAAGCCCGTGGTGTCAGGACGTATCCTTTTTTTTTTGGTTAGAAGGCAAAATTCAAAGGCCTCGAAACCCAACTTACAACAGAACATAAGATTGGCCTCCCACATCCATCCAGAAAAGGTAAACAAGGAATCCTCCTCCTCCGCTTCGTCAGAGAGACCAGGTAAGGTGTTATTCACATTGATTCTGAGTCCAGTTGGTGGCACCAGTTATATGCTTGATCAGTGTTGCAGAACTTCTGAAAAGGGTTGCTTAGCAACCCTGACTCTGGAGGTGAATTTTTGCTTGACCTTTTCACTACTTACATCTGTGTAAATAAATAGGTGCTTCTAAAATGGGCTCAATGAACACCATGGGCACTTTGTTTCCAGTTTGTCCATTGCTAATTCGAATTTTGGCTTAGAAATTGGGTGCCATTTTTGTGATGTGTAAGAAAAGCATTGTGTGATGATTTGAGACAAACTTTGTGTCTTTGCCTCATGGAGATTATCCAGGCTTTGCATTTTAGTTACATCACTGCACATCAGTATACTTAACTGAAGAGAGAGAGAGAGCGCGCGAAAGAAAGATATATAATATTAAGATTTGAAACAGTGTTTATCTTGGGAAAATAGTTCAACTTGAGCATAATTAGATCATGTCATTGATGGTAGATTGTTGACTGAGTTGTCATAATACTGATTTCAGGAAGAGCTTTATTCTTGCAGTGGAGGTATCAAGAGGTGGTGAATTGTCATAAGGTTGTTTTTTCCACTAGTCGAGGTCTTACATGTGCAAAGAAATGGTGCACCTGACTCTTCCAGCTTTATCTCCAGTTCTACCTACTCACACAGCTTAGTTCACAGAAGACAACAATTTCTTAATTTTAAAATAATAAACATTCTTTCACACCAAGGCATCATTTCTCTTTGAAATAAACACGTTGGTGATTCTGAAAGTACAGACATGCCAAGAGTTTTGTTTCCTTTTCTCTTCTTGAGAAAGTTTTATTTATTCATGAAATTTGCCTTGTGACTATTCTTTTATCATAGTCATGTAGTCATGTAACTATTGTACATTTAAAAAAAAAGCCAAAAAGAAAAACAAATAACCAAAGAGAACTGTGATAGTGTGAGAGACTCTCTGAATTTTTTAATCCAAATTAGATTAATAAAACTGTCAATTATGACAATAAAGTAATATATTTTTGTAAGAAGTTTTTCTTTCATTTATTTATACCATTTATCACCTTTAAACAATGATTCATATATAAGTTATCACATGCAATTTTTTCTGTACACTGTGTTTTATATAATTAATTGTTGTTGTTGACTGCCTTCCAGTCGAGTATGACTCATAGTGACCCTGTGAACAGAAGGCCTGAAGTCCCTTTACAACTATTGACTTTTATCAAAGTTCGTAGTTTCCTGAGGCATGTTGTTTGGGAAGTGGGTGCTACTCCTGCTTCCAGTATAATTAACTAGTACTGGTCTATTATTTTGTCTCCCTGTCTCCCTAAGTCCCCATTGTACCTTGCCCATTCCTCCATCCACTCATTTGTTCACTAATCGGTTGTCCTGTTAGTTTCCTCTTCCTTCTGCCACACTCCTTCTCCCCTTTCTGTTTCTTTTTCCTGTTTGCTAATGGCAATAGGAGCTCTGGTGGCCTAGTGGCAAGAAGCTGTGCTGCAATCTAAAGGCACATGGTTTGAGGCCACCAGCTGCTCCATGAGAGAATGATGGGCAATCTCCTCTTGTGCGACTAACTGCCTCTGAAAACCCACCGGAGGGTCTGCTATGGGTCAACTCCTATTCGACGGTACACAACACCACAATGGCAATATGTAGGACATTATCTTGATGATATTTTTCAACTTTCTTTTAAGCATATGAAAATAAAATGAGTGTAAGGTGTGAGTACTCAACATTATAAACGGCAGTTTTTTTTAATTAAATCTAAAGGAAAAACCAGAACCTTTCAGTAAAGCCACACAAAATGACAAATTTTAAGTTGTATTCTTATTTTGCATTAAGTGGATTCAAAACACCTTGATGTTCTTAGAATAACAAAAGCATTGCACTACTTTATTCACTTTTACTGCAAATTTGTAACTGTCTTTTTCCATTGAGGAATATTTTTAAACAGAACATCTATAAATTCAATGATCAGTTCAGTATGGCTTAAATGCCATCTTTCTCCATGTGCCAACTTCAATTAATTTCTACTGAAGAAATAAGGGAATCTGAGATTTAAAGGTGAATTTGGTGAACAAATCTTGTTGCCTTACTTTAGAGGATGTGTTATTTTTAGAGATGTACGTCTTTTTCATGGGTAATAATAGAATGAACTTGGCTTCATCGGTATTTCCCCCTTCTCATGTTATAAAAATATGTACACAAACTTTGTGAACTTTGTATGTAAACAAATATAAAACTTAAAAATAAAATAAGAAACAGACATAAATAAAAAAGTGACATGATTTTCCAGGGTCTTTTTAATCAGCTTTGAAAGGATAATACAGGCAGGCTGTTTTTATGTATTGTGGAGTTTGAACCAACTCATAGCTAGCCCTCCAGCAGATTTTTAGAGACAGTAAATATCACAGAAGGAGATTTTCATCCTTCTGTCTTAGATCAGCTGGTAGATTTGAATTGTGTACCTTTGGATTGGCAGCACAACTCCTTACCACTAAGCCACTAGTGCTCCCTAACACCTCAGAGATATTTCAAAGTTAGCTTCAAACCATGTGACAAAGTGAATTATGTGATTTGATTGGTTTCATTCCTTGCCCTCCAAACAAAACCTCACTGTCCAGCAGAGTTGCTTCTGACTCATGGTGATCTTCCCCCTGCTTTCTCAGCCTGTACAGTTTTTCAAGAGAAGATAACCCATCTTTCTTGAATGGATCTGCCAGTGGCTTCGCACTGGTCATCTTTCAGTTAGCAAGGCAACTCATAATGCACCAGCGCACCTAGAACATATAAAAAATTGTTTTGTTTGTTTGCTTATTTTACACTGTACTGTAACCTATTATGTGTGAGATAGCTTTATGTGAAAGATTAAAATAGTGTAAGAATTACTAAAATGTGACACAGAGATACAAAGTGATCAGACACCTTTGGAAAAATGATGGACTTGGACGACACTGGGTTATCACAAACTTTGGATTTTTATAGAATGTGGTATCTGCCAAGTTCAATACAGTGAAGTCTGAGAAGTCTAGGTGTGACTGTATGCATGGTGTGTGGTATTTGCACTTGATCTCAAGAGAAATTGAGATGGCTGATTAAGTGATGACTACTCCCCCCACCCCACCTTGAAGTGAAATTGCCCTTGTTTTAAATGATCCTAGGACAGGTAGCATCTTTGGGTAAATACTGGGCATGAAGACAATACTTTATTAAAATGAATAGGCCCCACTTTGTTGGGAGGTAGGAAGAAGTGCCTGACCTGTTCTGGGGATGGAAATGAAGACATTTTTGTAATCAGTACACTCTGTGAGGATATTTCATGTACATGGTGCTTAAAACGGTCTCAGGGCCAGTGGATAATGCAGCCAGGCAGTCTTTTTTATATGATGATTTTGTGACTTTTTATTCTCCTTTACCTTTGTAAACTCTGTTAGGTTATAACTGTGAGAAGAATCTTAAGAAGGCATACACTCCCCTGCAGAAAGCGATATTCTTTTGTCCTGAGATTTGGAAATTGAAGCCATGGATAGCCCTGCCCACTAACAGTTCATAAACTAACTTGTGAGATCTCTGTAGTGTGCTTTAATCAGTCTCTTCCCCCAGCCCTCATTATTCCATTCTGCCTGCCTTAGCCTAGTGCTGGGCTCTTCATCTTCTTTTTTGCAGGATTCCTACTTCTGGAATTCTCTAATTGATTCTACATCTCCTTCCAAAGCATGACTCAGATCATGTCCCTTTTATTCCTTTGCTAATATTCATGAATCCCCATGTTTCCTGAGGATAAATATTCCAGTTGTATCGTTTGGGCTCATTCTACCTCTTTGTAGCTACTGTCCAAGTACGTGTTGTGTTCACCCTTCACCGTGTCTCCCATGCCACTTACTTGTTGTATTCACCTGTCACCGTGGTCTCTCATGCCACATTCTGTATCTTGAGATCCTTTGCTTCCTTTTAATAACATCTGAAGCATGATGTCTGCCTTACTCTCTTCAGAATAATCTGCAAGCTTTGTTTTTGATGCTAAATTCTGTATTCAGGTGTCAGTTTATACAGGTTTGTTGTTGTGCTGTTCCCCTGTTCCAGGCTTGTTCCTCACATTCTTCCCCGGAGGCTCATGTCAGCGCTGTGTGTTCACCTCTGTGCTGAGCCATTAGCTGATGGGAGGCGATCAGGGCAGGACCTGCTCGCCGGCGTCTCTCTGCTCAACATTCACTATAACTATGTTGACTGAATTTAAAGTGAAACTGTAAACACTAAGAGCATATGAATAGTTCTTGGTTAATGGAAGGAGACCAACACATGTCTGCTGAGATCCCATCTTTTCAGGATTCCTGTGCACAGCACAAAGCCTGGTCACTATTTTATCCCAGATTTTCTTTTACTTTCTTCTAAATTGTTTTTCCTATAATAATTCATTTACGTTGTGCTTTTTTGGTATACATTGCATTTCATACAATCCCTCACTGACATTGTGTTTCATACTGTAGAATTAATGACCATTGATCTATGCCCATTGTCTGTTTTTCCAAATTTTTAGTATCATTTCCTTGGTGCTGCTGTTGTTGTGTGTCCCATCAAGTCGAAACCAACTTGCAGCTCATCCTCCAGTGGGTTTTCAGAGACAGTAAATCACACAGGAGTTGCTTACCCATCTTTCTCTCATGGAGCAGCTAATGGATTTGAATGGCTTTCCTTTGGGTTGATAGCACAATTCCTTGTCACTAGGCCACCACCACTCTCTGTTGTTTCCTCCCCACGGTTTCCCTGTTTCCCCTCTACGCCTTGTCTATTACAACTATGTTTTCCTTTCCCTGTAAAGAGTGTACAGTTGTTGTTGTTGGGTACCATTGAGGCGAGTATGACTCATAGCGACCCTATAAACAGCCAACTTGAACCCTGCTCTATACAGTATCATCCTCATCACCTCTGAAACACTCAAGCCCACTGCTGAAGTCACCATGTCAATCCATCTCATTGGGGGGGGTCTTCCTGTTTGTTACTGTAGAACCTAAATTAAGCAGCAAATAAAGTGATGGTCGATGAGGAAATGATTCTTTGCCATTTCTTCTCCATTTCACTGCTCACTGGGCAAGTCTGTGTTTTCAAGGCAGTTGATTGACATCTTCACATGAAATGAAACATGTTCTTTTGTGTTTTCTGTAAACTCTTTTCAAAAGCCATCTTCAGTTAGCCTTTGGGGAATGTGCCACCCATGAGAGACTTGTAAATGTCATCTTTGAAACTCTGTCCTCTGTACCATTTTACTCCCCAGCCTCTACACACACGCCCTTTTTTTTTATGATGACATTGCTTACTGGCTTTTTTTTTATTGCTTTCAGAAGAGGCAGAGAGTTATCAGACCAGGAGCTGAAGATAGGCTTTTGAAGGAAGGCTGCTTGCTTCAGTCTCAAAAGAACCACTTCAGTCGCTCCTTCTTTCCTGAAAGCAAACACTTCTGTTCATTGCAAGCAGTGGTTAAAGCCAATTGAATTGACTTTGGCCTCTGAGGTACAACGCTCTAGAAGAATACACCAGAATGGCTTTAATCCGTTAATTTCTTATTACTGGGAAATCTTTTTGAAGAATGTCTTGGTGAGAGAACAGGCACATTTTGGAGATTGTATCTTCAGAATTCTGCACTGAAAAGTTTATTCACGAATCTTGGTGTAGCCCCGCTATTGTTCATGGCTTAACTGAATTGGAACCAATATATTTAATATTTCTTCTCCCCCAGCCCCTTCCCCAACCCCTTTGCATTGTGCTGTGCCTACCTTTCATCTTGGGTTGAACATGAAAAATGAATTAGAACCTGAGTGGAATCCATCTGGGGACTGGGGCTTTTATTGTAAATAAAATTATTCATTTGTTATGTCCTGTTGTTTTCAGCAGCCAGTGTATTGATCCCTGCATTGCTATTCAGGATGGCATCAGGGGCTCTAACATGAGGGGCCCACGGCTACATTGTGCACTGCCTGAATGCAGCATGTCATGACAGAGACAAAGCCTGCTCGCTGGCCATACTCTATTATACAAATCATTTGTCAACAGCTTATTGAATCAGGTATTAAAAAGGAGAGTTTTTCCAATGGGAACATAGCACAAGATGCTACCCAGGCCAAGTGAAGTTACAGTGATGCATAACCTTTCAAAGTGTACTTATGAAGGATTAGGCCAGGTAACTTAAAGGACATCTTGCTGACTCAGTTAGAATCCAAAGTTTGGAGCAATGGAAATTGTGCTCTACTGCCCTTACTCAACAGATTAAAAAAGAGAACTCTGACAAACGTATTCCAAACCCGCGTCTTTCCAAGTGGAGCAGCGCTAAGTTTTCTCTGTTTTCTGACTGTTGCATTGCAAAGTGCTTGTGGAATAAATGGGAAAACAAAGAAAGAAAAATGGATTTGGTACTTAACAGTGATTTTTATGAAATAGTTGCTGTAGATAAAAAATGCCCTTTTAGTGTTTCTGTAAAAAGCAAATGTATTTGTCATTTCCAGAGTCGGTAACAGTCTTGTGAATCCCCTTAATTGTTCAGGAAACCACAGTTATTAGTGATCTGATGATCTTTCAGTTCTCTAGAGTGTTTCTTTTTCAACCTTCCTGTACAAGTGAAATTAGTGTGCCACTATTTTAGTGTTTTTATTGCTAAAGATAGATTTGAGCTCTTAAAATTACCCTAAGCACATGTCTTCCCCCCTCCCCCACCCCATGCACACATGCTGTGTATTAACTAGCTTAAAATACTTTTGGGAAGATGTTTAAAGACTTTCTGGCTGTTCTTTTGTGCTCAAGTATAGTAGGGCAAGTTGACTTTTTTGTGGTCAGATTTCCTTTCTCTTGGTTTAATTTATCAGATCTTTGTGTTCAAAGGCTATGCACATATCTGTGGTTGCTCAGTGACCCTGCCCCCCTCCTTCCTAAGGAAAAAAAGTCCCTTTTGGTGCTTCTCAGATATTGTAGAAAAATTTTTTAAAGAATTGAAGATTATGGCATTTTATGTTAAACAAATCTGTCAATTCATTTTCCAATGGCAGCAATTTTCCTTCTGTGGGATTTACTTCGGAGTGGGGTGTCACTGGAGGGCCAGTAATGAGTTAGTTTTTACTTGAAGGGGAGGGAGAGGGGGTGGGAGAGGGAGAGGGAAAGAGAGTCAGAGAGATAGAGGGAGAGGGAGAAGGAGAGAGGGAAGGAAGGGAGCAGGAGGGACAGAGGGAGAGAGAGAGAGAGGACAGAAAGAGGGAAGAGGAGAGAGAGAGAGAGAAGGGAAGACAAACCCATTGTCATCAAGCTACTTGTAACTCAGCAAACCTTCACTGGATTTCAGAGCTTGTGAATGTTTATAGGAAAAAGCTGCCCATTTTTCTGCCTCAGAATGTGTGCTGGCAGCCCCATTTGTTACGTATTATGCTACCAGTTCTCCTTTAATAGACTACGTTGTTGTTAAATGCCTTGAAATCAACATCAGTTCATTGCAGTCCTATGCACAACAGATCAAAGCCTTGCCCTGTCCTGTACCATCTTCAGAATCTCTACCAGGCCCCACTGCTGCAGTGACTGTGCCAATCAATCTCATTTTGGGTCTTTCTCTTAAGCCTCTTCATTCCCAAACATGATGTCTGTTTCCAAGAACTTGGGCTTTCTGACAATATACCCACAGTATGTAAAATGAAGTTTCATCCATAGGTCTAAGAACTGTGGTCTCCTATTCTTTAAGGTTGGGTCTTTCGGCAGTTCACGGGATATTCAATATTCTCTGCCAACACCACAATAAGAAAGTATTCATTTTTCTTTTCCTTTTTTGTTGATCTACTTTTACATGCATATGGAAAAATGGGAAATACTATGGTTTCCTGTAGGTACATCTTAGTCTTTAAACTGACATCCTTGCTCTTAACACTTTAAATAGATCCTTGACAGCACTTTAAAGAGGTCCTTAAACAGGTACTTGATTATAGTATAATGTTAAAAGGTTTTTATATGTGTTAGGGGGAAAAATTCCTATGATCCACTTTGTTGTGATATTTACTTTATTATTGTGGTCTGAGACCACATGTATAGTAGCTCCCATGTATGCCTGAATTTGCCTAGGTTAGGCTCTTAAAGAACATTACCATCGTCTAGAACCAACTTCTGTGACTTTTGTCAGAAAGAACAAAGGGAACTCATATGTTTCCATCATTCTTCCTTTGCTATATTGCTAGGGGATTTTTTTGTTGTTGTTGGGGTTTGTTTTGTTTGGGTTGTGGATTTTTTTTGGTGTGTGTTGTTTTTTTTTTTTGTTGGGGAGGGGGCGGTTTCTGTCTTTGGAACCTACAACCTGCCTTGGGCAGCAAACGTTGTTTGACTGTCATTCGCCTTCACTTGCTTTCTGAGGAATTAGCTTACAGCTTACAGTAATTGCAAGCGTGCCTGCTCTCAGATTTCGGCTCACCAATGGTAGTGCCCTTAGAATGATGAGGAGGGGTCTGCAGCTGCAGAGGGAGTCAGCAGACAATGTCACAGGCACCGGAGGGGAAAGGGGGCCCACCTTACCAGGATCTTTTCTTTCCCTTATTTAGTTTTATTTTTGTTCCTAGAGTCAAGACTGGCATCTTTATTTTTATTATAGACAGAATGATGGATTGTTGGGACTGAAGACAGAAAGAATTGAATAAAAACTTTGTCCATGTGCAAAGAATGTTTAAAATTGGATGGAGAAAAATGAACGGCCTGTAGACGCATGGCCCTGCCTGGACCTTTCCTAAGAAGGTGACTCACCCATAGAAACAGTGTGCTTGAGGCACATAAATATTGGTCTTCAGACTTCATCCATTTGCTGCCTTCCAACCACTGTGTCTCTTTTCCACTGTCCTTCCCTCTCCTGGTTGTCTGGTACTTGGAGAGGACATGAATATGGCCTTGTGGTTCTCCTGGCCTTTGTGCTTAATTCCTTCCTTGGGCTGCCTTTCCCTGACCCTGGCCTCTTCCTCATAATTGGGTTTTCCTTCTAGCTTCATCAGACCTTGATGTGATGTGAGACAGATGGGCTGATCTGACTGTAGGTATGCATTAGAGCAGGAGAATCCAACTTGCTCTTCATTCAGGGCTTTTAGGCAGGTTCCTGAATCCTCCCAGCAACACACAAAGGCTATGGAATCCTTTCCCATCAAGAAAAGGACCCCTTTACAGTCTGTTGTTCTACATGGGAGACAATTTTGCTAATGTGTGAGCAGAAGGAAGGGGGGAGCAGGTACTAAGGATGTTGTCTGTACAGCTATAGCAAATGGTAGCATGATTAGACATATCAACATAACACTTTGAATATTTCTCATATTAATTGCTAAAGTGAGTATCTCATAATGTGGAAAGCTGTTCCTCATTCCTGTTTACTTCTGCGTGTGGTGTTCCTCAGGTAATTTTTAAACTGCCATGGTTAGCAATTACTGAACTGTGTTCATTACATTCTGGGCATATTTTTGACCCACTTTCCGTGCGAGTCATCAGATTGTGAGGAATAAGAAAAGGGTGGTCGTGGTGTTGCCAGCCCCGTGCTTGTAGCGAAACATAATTGGAAGTAATGAATGGAATAATACATCATTATTCATAAGAACTGTCATGTAATTAACTCAAATAATGCAAAACATAGTCTAATTTCCATTTGGAATGAAAATAGATTTGATTTGTTAGAACACCAGTCGGCAGTTTATGTTTATCCTATATTTTCATACACGTATCAAAACTGTTAATATCTATTGAATGAATATACATGGATTTTCTACAACACAGTAAATCAAGATGGCTTTCTTCTCCTAATAGAGCCTTATGGAGAGTTCTAATTTATTATAAAATGCATAATGTGTATGTGTGTCTGCTTTTTTTACAATTAGCATGATAATTTATATTAACTGCAAATTAAAGACCTAATTTATTTACTTAGCTCCCATTTCCTAACTCAAACTAATTGACTGAAAAAATTAAATATAAATTTACAAACAGCTCTTGGGTATAAATCCCAGTTTGGCATTTCTTTAGAAGCACACTTCACAATAGTAGGTACCTGCCCAAGTTTTGATATTTAAACTATTGTCCTGAGATTTCTGCTCTAGTTTTTAAATGTGCTTTGGGAATCTCGGCAGAATTCGAATGTGCTCATAGTTGGGGTCAAGATGTGGTTGGGGTATGTCTTAGATATGGGAGCTATTTTTAGTATGTAAGAATTAGGACCGGGGCAACGGCCAGTGACAGAGTCAGAGGTATATTTGGGAGCATTCCACTGGGCTGTTCTGGTGGCCTAGTGGTAAGAAGCTTTGCTGCAATCCGAAAGCCAAGTGATTTGAAGGTACCAGCTGCTCTGCAGGAGAAGGATAGGCAATCTCCCCCTGTGTGATTAGTTTCTTCTGAAAACCCACTGGAGGGTCATCTATGGGTTGGTTCTGACTCGACAGCACTCCTAGGCAGCCATAAACCTATTAATCTCTAGTGTGTAGAAGTCTGCAGAGTCTCTGGGTAGGAGGCAGAGGTGTAATGAGCAACATCCAGGTGGCATCAAACCCAGAAATGTCTCATTATTTTAACACAGAGATGAACATAACAGTGCACACAATTTCAGTAACAGCCCAGTGATTTGTTGTTAGATCTTTGGCTCCAAGCACAATATTCATTCTTTAACACCATTGAGTTCAGCCCAGTGCTAGATTCATGGATTGATTAATAATACTGGATTAATTAATAACACTAGAGCTCTGTTTTAATTTCAAATGTCCGTCTTCCTCTCTACGAACTGGCAGCCTTGTACCACCAGTTTAGGGGAACGCTTAATTGTAGTTGGGGGTACTGAGACCATGTTTGCTTGGTCTGTCTGTCTTTCCCTCTTATGTACATAGAGGAGTGAGGGTGGAAAATACATGTGCATAAATCTCTATTTCTGTATTGAAATCTACGGCTGAGGAGTTGTAACTGATGCATAGCTGACTCTCCAACAGGCTTCCGGAGGCTGTAAATCAGACAGGAGGAGATTGCCATCTTTATACCTTGAGCAACAGCTGGTGAATTCGAACCACCTGCTTTGTGTTGGCACTACAACTCCTTGGCCCCTATGCCCCTTGATCTCCCTTCTGTATATTACACAATATTTCAAATGTATTAGGATAATGTTTTATGACCAGCAACTCTTTATTGGAGTCACTGTTTTGTTTTTTTCTCACTGATCCATTAGGTGTTTAAAATGGAAAGTTGAGGCTCCAACCAGTGACGACCCCAGTTCACAAGGGCTTCGCTCACTTGGTTCCCACAGCAGCGCTCTTTCCACCGTTCCTGATTCCCTTCTCACTCACAGCAAACCTCCACGTACCACTGGTGAGGCTTCTGAGGAGTTTTTCCTAAGCCTTGCCTGCTTGTCTATTTTCCAGTGTCATGTCTTCTAAATGCAGGCTATTCTATTTCTATTTTTCATTGATGTTTTACTTTTGATGGTGTTATTGTTTTGCCATTGTTACTATTGTCCTTTAAGAATAGGACAGATGTTGGTGATTTTTTTTGAGGGATAGTTTACAAATCATATAAGTTAGTTATTTATTCCTGGATTTTTAAAATATTAGTTACAATTGATTAATGTAATGAATTTTCTATGTTTAAGAAAACAGTTATTGTATATTATTCTTTTCTTCACCTGACTTATTTTTTTAGTGACTCCTCTTTTATCATCCCTCTTAATCCTCAGAGATTGATTCTGTGTGTAAACCTTTCCTTAGTTTTGTATTACTGTAATTGTCTTTTTATGAATGATTTATGTCACTTAGCATAATTTTTGGTAGATTCATCCATGATGTACAGTATTTCATTAATTCCTGATTTGCGATATTTTTTAAGTGATGCATAATACTCAATTGTGTAGATATACCGTAATTTTCTTTAGCCATTCTTCCATAATATACACTTGGGTGATTTCCGAAAGAAACTATTCTTTAGGATAACACGGTTAAAGTCTTACTTTGTGTCTTCTATTGGGGACTAGATAGTTTATCCTGGATAGTAGCATTATTTTTTCTATGGTAAAATGAGTCCATGAGATATAAAAGTCATCTGCTATCTAATTCTTCCCTTTTCTAATAGGTTTTGAAATTGCTGTAGTTATCAAGAGATTTTTTCAACTTCAAGATTTATTTTTGGCTCAAGAGGTTCCTTGGAACCATGAATTATCTGTTGAGTGCTAATACTCTAAAAGCAAATAATGACAATGTTCCTGTAACCGACGATAATTGCTTTAATGGTTGACAATAACATCATAAGGATAAAATAAGTCATTGGGAATCACAGTAACATTTCCTCTAGGAATGTTTCACATACTGGATACTATTTTATGCTTTGTGTTCTGTTTAGGGAGCACATGACCCTCCAGGAGCCTTTTCTCATAGAATCTTGTCTCAATGTGATTAACTCAGTTACATATATTCAGGAGTAGAGTAGACTTTGAGTGGATTTTTCATATTGTCCCAGAATAGGCAATTAGAGCCCATACAAGGGCCAGGTGCCCTGTAATCTAATCAAGACTGACAACATTTGGGAATAGATCCTCCCCTGCCCAGTTTACTAAGACACTGGAGCAGACCTCTACACTCCCAGACTTCACAGGGGCAGATGTGATGAGGGGAATGGTGGACAGTTGTACTGAGGGCTGAGAGGCTCCTCCCTTCCGCTTTCAGGAGTGCTTGCTCCTAACCTCCATGTTCAGATAGTGCCTTGAGGAGGGTGACTTCGAGACAGCGATTCTCACATTTAGTTTCCTGGTCTGTGCTGCCTGAGCTGCAAATCCTTTATCCCTATGTATCTGTTGCCCTCAGATGAGCAGACGGCACCACACACATCACTTAGAAGGGCCAACTTCCCATTTATTCTTTGTAGTTGAGATTACATCTGAGTCCAGAAGAGTGCTTAGTTCTCATCTGCACACTTTTGAGTGCAGGTGGAGGAGGCATCTGTCGGAATGACCTATTTTGATAGGATAAGAAAGGATTTTAGAATGATGTTCATGGGAAGAAGATGGCAACAACCATTTTAGCCCATCCCAGTCTTCTGGGAGAAGTTCACAGAACTGTGAATAGGAGAGTATAATGGGCAGATGACACAAGACTGCTTAGGTAGATACTGGGTCTGCCAGGAGCTGGCCTTTGCGAGGAAAGGATTGGGCTAGACATTATGGGAAGAGTTATAAAGGAACACACGACTACCACCTGTCCCTGGATCTTCAGATAGAGACTGAGTTGGAGTGAAGCTCAAATAACTTCACTTAAAGTGAAGCCTTAATAAGTCTGTTAGTCTGCTTCAGGTCTGACTGAAAGTTGACCATTGGGGTAAGTTCCATTCCAGGCTTGAAACATGTCTTCTTGTTGTGGTTGTAAGCTGTTGAGTCTGAACCGACTCTTAGCTGACCCTTCGGTGGGTTTTCAGAGGCAGTAAATCACACTGGGGTGGAATGCTCATCTTTCCCCTGCAGGGCAGCAGGTGGATCAAAGACTTCAATTTCAGGGTTTCAACAGAATCCATATTAATAAACCCATTGGATCTTTTTACAATTTTACATTTGTTTTTAAACTGAGAGGACTTTTACATATGCAAAGTGACGAAAAAAATATTAATTCGAACCAATATGTCCTTCTTGTTGTTGTTGTTGTTGTTGCTATATACTGTCAAGTCAGAACCAGCTCATAGCTGACCTTGTGGCAATTTGTCACAGGCAGTAAAACTGCATGTGAGGAGATTGCCGATCTGTGTCCCATGGAACAGCTGGTGGATTTGAACTGCATGCCTTTGGTTTGGGAGTGCAACTCCTTAAAACTAAGCCATTCAGCCTAACACAGCTGAGTTTAGTTGAAACTCTTCCATATATTGGCTACACAGCAAAACATAACATAAATCCTGAGGGAGAAAGAAGTTTCTACTCACCATTGTTAAATAGCAGTATATTATGTGTAGTTTTGTGTAATTATTAAGAATAGAATCATGAATACAGTGTTTTTTT
>NW_006400146.1:1152323-1211006 GCF_000299155.1 Elephantulus edwardii
TGTTGTGCATAGGGTCGCTATGAGTCGCAAACGACTCGACAGCACATAACAACAACAGCAACATATATCATACACAGAAGATCAAAGATTACAGCCTTCAATGTGCATTACATCTCAAAATCAAGAAACCAAAACTCTTTACCACTAGACAGATAGGCAACATCATGATAAATGGAGAAAAGTTTGAAACTGTCAATGACCTCATCTTATTGGAATCCCCAATCAATATACTTTGTACCAGCTGTCGGAAGATCAGGAGATATATTGCATTGGGAAAATCTGTAGTCAGAGCCCTCTCCAAATCACAAAGGAACAATGATGTCACTTTGAGGACTAAGGTGTGCCTAATTCAGTCCATGATCTTCCCAATCACTTCTTATGCGTCTGAGGGCTAGAAAATGACTAAGATTGCTAGAAGAAGAATTGCTCACTGTGGTGTTGGAGAAGAGTACAGAATATTGTAAGAACATGTTTTGGAGAAGATGCAGCCAGAGTTCTGTTTAGAGGCACAGATGATAAAGCTTTGTCTCATATACTTTGGTTGTGTGATTAGGAGAAGGCTATTCTTTAGAAAGGGACATCATGCTTGGAAAGGTAAACAATGAAAGAGAGGAACACCTTCAACCATATGGAGTAACACAGCAACTTTTGCAATGAGCTTGAATATGTCTGAAATAATGAGGATGGCACAGGATAGGACAAGGTTCACATCTCTTGTTTGCAGGATTGCTATGATTCAGACTCAATAGCCCCTAACAACCACAACAAATATCATATGAAAGGAACCTGTCCATCTTTCTTCTGAGATACAGCTGGTGGATTCAAACCCCCTACTTTTGTGTTAGCAGTACAAGTCCTTGCCACTAGGCCACCAGAGCCCCCTGAGTATGTTGTATACTATCAAGTTGGAACCAATTCACAGCTGAACCTCCAGTGGATTTTCAAAGGCAGTAAATCACATAAGAAGAGACTGCCTGGCTTTTTACCAGAGCAGCTGGTAGATTCAAACTACGTGCCTTTGCGTTGGCAACAGAGCACCTTACTACTAATCCACCAGAGCTTTATGCACTACATTTGATTTTAACTCAATGAGTGGTTATTAAAAAATAAAAATACAGTCTTAGTCTTTTGACTAAGATGGAGAAAAACTGGATAAATTATGTATACTGCATTGAAACAGTTTAATAGTGGTATATGATAGGGTATTACGGTTATCACAAGAGTCCAGAATTAAGGTTGCATAGTGGAGTGTCCTTGGGGCGGTGACAGGGTATGGGGGGAGGGGGGGCTGGCGGGGCGGGGATTGTATACCAATGAAGGAATTTTTCTTTTACTTTTCAGAGAGAGGAGCAAACTGGGGGGGAGGGGTTGGCAGGGAGAAAAGTGCAACAATGAGTGAATGGAAATCCAAAATCTCTGCAAATGTTCATTAAAATTGATTTTTAAAACCCTAAATTTAAAAAACAAAAAAATCAGAACTGACTCATAACTGACCCTTCACTCGGTTTCCTGGACTAGAAATCAAGCCAGAGAAGATTGCCTATCTTTCTCCCTCAGAGCTATTGGTGGATTTGAACCATCACAAGGGGTGGTCTTTGTGTTAGCAGCTCAATTACCTACAGACTAGACCACTAAAGCTCCCTAATTTTCAGTAAATAATTGTCGAGTTAGTTTTTAAGCGAGTAATCCTAGTTAAAGATTTTGAACCTGAAGCTTTAATACTTTTAAAAAGGATAAGAGTTCTTACTTAACAACTAGATTTTCACCCACTTGGAGCATATGCCTGCGTACAGGTACCAGGACGCCCAAGGAGCGTTTTAATGAGTGCAAGTTTACAAATTGTATTCATTTTAATGATATAATTCATAAACATTTTGCTTTATAATATTAATTGAAATTGATTAAAGGCTGCCTGGCTTATCCTGACCGCTCTTAAGTGACTTGCAGTGGATGACAGTGGGCTGGAGGATGTGAAAGCTACTTTACCCACCAAAACACAGCTTTCATGGATTTCCATGCAGATTCCAGCAAAGCCTGTAAAATCCCTTCTAACTTAGCTGAGCCCTGCTGTCGAAGAGGATGTTTCATATCCACTAGCATCAGAAATTAACACCGGAATCTGATATCAGTTGGTGAGTTTTGATTTCCTGAGAGTGTCCTGTCACTGTCTCACCCTGTTCAGGACCCCTCTAGAGCTCTGCTCACAATTTCTTCAGCCCATAAGTCAAGCTTTAGGACCCTTCTTGGTTTTCCGTAGTGTACGTTTTCACAGTGTAGTTCTCATGTAGAAATCTGTATTTCCATTTCTTCTATAGTACTGGATTCTGTTGTATAGAAATGAAATATATATTTTGTATATCATTGTGTAATTTATTTTGTAAAAGTCGGCTTTAGAAATGCGAATGATCTAGTCTGAATAATATTGTATATAAACTTATGAAGTAAACCAGAATAAAATAAAAAAATTTAAAGATGGGGAAAAAAATCTCCTTTAATATGTAATTATGTGGGTAATTCCTTTAGAAAATTTTAGTTTTTATATTTGTTTCCTGAATTGTTTATAAAAGACATTTTTACTCTGTATGATAGAGTCACTGTGACTCAGAATTTGATTTGATGGGGATGGCATTAGGGTTATTTTTGGATGCTAGATAAAGCATTGTGAAATCGAATGCCTTAAAAATAATAAAGGAATGAGTCAAGGAGAAAAGAAAGTTAGGAAAGGAAATCAAGATGGAAGCAAAATAAGGTTAGTGCTTGCAGTAGGTACAGAATGTCTATGTACTTATTAGAGGTGATAGGTTACAAGTTAGTGCTCAGCTTTGCATCTCAAACATGACGATAGAAAACGTGTCTGTTCATGAGGTTAAAAATGGGCTGATTGCTTGGATATGGAGGCATATTCCAATTCAAAAGATCAAGGAACCTATTTTCCTTTAGGTCCTTCCACATAGAGATGATGCCAGAATTAGTAATTGACAGTATTCTGGAAACATCTTTATAATACAAATGGGATCTTTCTTTCAGAGATGCATTCTGAGACTGCCTTGTCTTGCAGCTCACTGCCTTTAACATTCTCACCAAATCTGACCTGGACCATTTTAGGGATCTCTCTAACTTTATTTTTTTCCAGCACTCTAGATCACTAGCCTCATTAAACCTGGACCACGCACAGTAACTCTCAGAAACTTTAATATCTAAATCAAAACAGCTTATGTCTTTCCTTTGAGAACACATAGTTGTTCTTCTTTCCCATCAGATTGAAGTATCACGTGCTTGTCTTGGTCTCCTGAATCTCTGGACCTTGCCTTAGGCAGTGAGTGAGCTTTTTTCTGCCTCTAAGTCTTCTTAACAGCTGGTGTCTCCACCAGGTCTCCACAGGTATCCACGTCCCTCTGGTTATTATCCTTCTGGTCCCAGCTCCCTGTATCACTTCCATAAAAGGCCTTACCTGGCACTACTGCAGCCCTTCCACAATGGAAAGATGGCCACCTACCCTTTGTACCAGCCTTGTCACTGCCATAGAGAGTGGGCACAGGAGAGGGAAGAGCTTTGCTTGTCTGTGGGTCTGCACCTGCTAATCCTCTTCAGGGATGGATCAATTTGTAGTTTTCAAGACTCCTGGGTATTAAACAACTAAATTTTAATCCCATCTAGGGGATTTTGGTTATGCTAGTTAACATTGTTGTTACATTTTCTCATCTTAAGAAGAAATCAATAGTGGCTCTATCATCTTGCCTCCTGGGGTTATTGTAACACCAAAACCAGCTTAAAGAAAAGTGGAAGAGTTTGTGCATTTGGCTTGGGGATGTGTGGTACAATAATTATATTTTATTTTCCTTGACTGTTGTTTTGATGTTTTTAAGGATGATCAAGGGTTTGGTTCAAGATAAGAGATACCCTTTAATTTGTTGTGCTGTGTGGCATCAAATTGTCTGTGACTCATAGAAGCTCTATGAATGACAGGTTTGGAAACTTGGCCTGTCTTGTGCCATCCTTAGGATTTCCAACATGCTTGAGCCCATTGTTGCAGTCACTGTGTCCATCCATCTTGCCCAAGATCTTTCTCTCTTTCTCTAACGCTCCACTTTTCCCAGCATGATGTCTGTTTCCAAGGACTGGCCTCTCCTGACAGTGTGTGCAAAGTTTATGAGACCAAGTTACACTATCCTTGCCTCTAATGAACACTCAGGTTGTACTTATCCAAGATAGACTTGTTTGTTCTTTTGACAGTTGATGGGATACTCAGTACTCTAGGCCAACACCACAATTCAAAGGCAACACTTCTTTGGTTGTCCTTATTCATTGTCCAACTTTCAGATGCACTGGCAGCAACTGAAAAGACCATGCCTTGTGTCAGGCACACCTTAGACTTGTAACTGGCATTGTTGCTCTCCTGCACTTTGGAGAGGTAATTTTACTTGTACAATCAGAACTCCTGATTGCAGCAGTCAAGAAATCAAAAGATATGTTGCATTGGGAAAAATCTGCTGTCAGGGACCTCCCTTAATTTATAAAACTGAAGCTTTAACTTTCTGGATTTTATTATATATTTTTAAAAAAATTTACCTTAGTTTGCATACAAAGTTCCTACCATTTTCTGGATTTTTATGAAAATATTACATAGCAGTGAAAATTCCAAATCTAGGAGCTTTGGTGGCCTAGTAGCAAGAAGCTGTGCTGTAATGCTGAAGGCTAACAGTTCAAGTCTACTAACTGCTTCATGGGAGAACGATCCTGTGTGATTAACTGCCTCTGAAAACCTGCCAGACGGTCAGTTCTGATATAATGGTACACAAAAACAACACCACAACAACAATTTTAAATTACTCATTTGAAAATGGCATTTTAAAAGCACCTGATATTTAAAACAAACTTATAAACTGGTAAAGAATGGGATGTTTTAGAAGTCATTTGTGCTTGCATGACACATACTAAAAAAAAAATAAAAACCAAGAATCATTATTTTCTGGTGTTTTTAGCACCTGAGAAAATGAAGTATATGGACAATACTTAGGACTCATGCATAACTTAGCATTACTTTGCCATCTGAGTTTTAAGTTAAATCCTCCAGAGTCTTAAACTGGTCAAGATGGCTAACTCTTATTAATCACAATGGAGTTTTGTGCATGTGTCTTGCTTCTATACACAGGACTAAACAATGACCCTCACACCCTCTGACACCATGTTAATGCTTTTTGTTTGTTTGAATAAATTTTAATACATATTTAATATGTATGAAGGATGGATGGAAGGATGGATGCATGGATGGGGAGAGAGAGAGAGATATCATGGAATCAGTCTGTGCAATCCTAGTGCTGTGAAATTGCTAAGAGTTTACTGATAAGCAATACTCCTTATGAAGCTCTCAAACTTCATGTGCTAGAAGGTCCAGCAGGTACTAACTTGGTTACTGGACTGGACTACTATGTACACTTTTATCTGATTCCATTTCAAATGAAACAGCTTCCTTGCCTTTTTTTCTTCCTTCTTCCTATAGTTCAGCTTCTTGATTCAGTAATCAGTGCACAGTAGTCCTCAGTCCATAATGTAGTTCTGAAACTACTGAAATGGTATGGAGAAAAGGAATTCTGTTTATTCAGCTACTGGGAATCTTCAGTCAAATCAGCAAGGGAGTTCTTGTAGCCCATACAGAGTTGTGATGCTGAACAGAAGGCAGTGTTTCTATAGTAGTTTATATCCAGATTTACAGCCTCGGAAACCCAAGGAAGAGTCAGCTTCCTGGTTCCAACAGAACAACTAATGAGAGTGAGTTACCATACCAGTTCGTGAACTGCTTCAATAAATGTTTTAATTATATTTATGTATAAAAGCAATCTTATTTATATAAAATGTAGCAGACTTTTAAAAAAACCTCACTTTTATTTTTCTAACTAGACCTTTAAAGAAAATAAAAAAACTATCTGTAATTGTTTTATGCAGAAAGAATATCTCCTTTGTTTATACACACACACACACACACACAATTTTATAAACTGGCTATTCACAAAAGCTGTTTCCTTGTTAACATTTTATAATCTATTAAAACGTATTCTCCTCTATAAGTTTTAATGATGGTATTAATGTTGTTATTACATACCATCAAGTTGGAACCAACTTATAGCTGAAAGTCCAGTAGATTTTCATAAGCAGTAAAAGAGATTTCCCATTTTGCTCACAAGAGGTAGGTGGTGAATTTGAACCATGTTCCTGTGTGTTGGCACTGAAGCTCTTTACCACTAGGCCATGAGAGTTCTTGATGATATGTAGATCTACTATATTTTATTAATGCAGCTTATGGGTGATTGATATATTTAGAGATTATCTTTGATCATATTTCTGATATATTTAATAAAAATATGGTAAAATCATATGATATTTCAAATTTACTAAAACTTCTTTACTTAGCAGTTCATGTTATGCATACATTCCACTGTATCCTCATCAATCTTAAGAATGAGATTCTTGGTTTTGTCCTAACCTTTATCTATTTTGTATATTTCATGTATTATTTCCTTTCCATAACTTTTTTCAATACCATAACAACAAGTGAGTTTATTTCAGATTTAATTTGTTGTTGTTGTTGTTGTTATGTGCCGTCGAGTCGTTTGCGACTCATAGCGACCCTATGCACAACAGCCCTAAACCCTGCTCTATCCTGTGCCAATCGCACTGCCTCCGACACACCCATCCCGATTACCCCAGTCACTGAATGAATCCACCTCATAGAGTGTCTTCCCCTCCTGCGCGGTCCCTCCACTCTGCCCAGCATGATGTCCCTCTCCAAAGACCTGTCTCTCCTTACAACATGTCCAAAGTATGTCAGGCGAAGCCCCAGAATCCTTGCCTCCAAGGAGCAGCCTAGTTTAACCCGCTCTAGGATGAATCTATTTGTTTTCTTGGCAGTCCACGGCACATTCAGTACTCTTCTCCAGCACCACAGCTCAAAGGCGTCAATTCTCCTTCTGTCCTCCCTAGTCATTGTCCAACTCTCTGATGCATAACAAGCGATTGCAAAGACCATGGTCTGTATCAGGCGCATCTTAGTCTCCAGTGTTTAAATGGACAAGCGTAACTCTTTACTAAATCAACTTAGCCATTTACGTATTTTTTAAAGTTCTTTCCTCCAAAACACTGAGGGAACTTTGCTTTTCCTCCACCACACACCATGGCTTCCTGTGAGTTGGTTTCTGGAGGACTTTCAATTGATGAGTAATCTGCTCTGGGGATATTTTGGTTTTCTCCTCCAAATAAAAACTAATCTGAACAAAATATATATTGTATAGATTTCTCTACAGATTCAGTTCTTCAGAACTTAATTGCAATGTGCTAGTAACTTTTAAGAGAGCTCCAGTGATTGAATGGTAAGAAAGTGTACTGCCAATACAGAAGAATGTAGTTCAAATCTACCAGCCACCCCATGGGAGAAAAATGGGAAATCTTGAATCTGCTAGCTGTTTTGCAAGAGAAAAAAATGGGTAATCTCCTCCTGGTATGACTTACTGCCTCTGAAAACTCACTGGAGGGTCAGCTATAAGTTGTATCCAACTTGAAAGTACATGACAACAAGAAGTGCCTTTTAAATAGATTCACAAATTATTATTAAATTGCCCTTTAAGAACCTTTGCTTCTTTTATTGCTGGGGTATTTTTTTCTAAACTCAGTTTCATAGATTATCTTTTAGTAATTAACCTTCTGTCTATCATGGTCTGTTATAAATATTAAGACTATTTTTACCCCTCCCTTTTCAGCTTGCTTATATTGACACATAACAAAATCCCTGAGGACCCTCCATTGGGTTTCTGAGTTTATAAATCTTAACAAAAAGAGCTTACCTCGTATTTCTCTTTCTAAGTGTTTGCTGAGTTTGAAGGGCCTTCCTTAGCAGGCCCATATTTAACTTACTATCCTATTAGAGTTTCCCTATTGATGCATAAAATATTAATATTTCTTGGAGCTCTGGTTACTTCGTGGATATTGAGTTGCACTGCCAACCTGAAAGTGGATGGTTTGACAAGCTGCTCCAAGGGAGAAAGATGGGTACTCTCCTTCCAACAGATTTAAAGTTCTTGAAAATCTGGTGGAGAATTAGCTATAGGTCAGTTCCAATTTGAAAGCAATGAGAGAGAGGGAGAGAAGAAGAGGAGAGAGGGAGAAAGGGAGAGGGGAAAGGAGTAGGGGCTGAGAAGGAGAGAGAGAGGGAGAGAAGGAGAAGAGGAGAGAAGGGGAAGGGGAGAGGGTAAAGGAGTGGGAGAGAGGAGGGGGAGAAGGAGAGAGAGGGAGCTGGAGCTGGAGAGGGAGAGGGAGAAGGAGAGAGGAAAGAGAGAGTCATAGAAGGTATCATGTTTTATTATTTGCAATACTTTTCCATTACTTTATGCTTAGTCTTTGTTCCCTCCCTAGCCTCAAATCAACTGACTATTTATGTGTTGTAATATGTCACTTAATGTCCATGCTACATTCTGTAAAATAGGATGTTGTGTGATTTGGACATTGTGTGAGCCCTACATCATATTGTAGTCCTGTTCTTCCTTAATTGAGCTTCATACCTTTGTCGTGAGTATCAGCATGCTGAGGGGGATTCAGTTTTGAGTTTAATCTTCGATCCAGATCATTAACAATTTCTTTTTATCAGATTCGGGTATGTCCCACCCACATAGTCATGAATCTTACAGCTTTCAGTAAACTCAGTCCTTGAACAGGTGGAAGACTTTGATCTCTGTTTTTGAGGATCTTCTGGACTATCCAGTACAGTATTACTAGCCGGCAAGCAATAATGGCCACAAGTTTTTCACCTTCTTCCTGTATAACATCCTTGTGTTTACATCTAAATCAATACTTTGCCTCTTGCTCCTGCTGTCACTGGCATTGGTTTTTCTGTGTTTAAGATCCATCAAGTATGTCATGGAAACGTTTTCAAGATAAAATTAAGCAGATAATTGTATAATACTTAAGAGATAGAATATTGTCATGGATGAGTAGAGAAGAGTAAAGTTTTAAAATAGAAAAATAGGACAGTACATAGATATTCTAGTAACTGATATTTATTATGACTGCCAAGATATGGATATGGATATATATACAACCATATATAGTTATTATTATTATTACATACCTGGCAGCATAATTGCTTTGTGTATAAGAAATACACATTTCTCTTTGTATATAAGAAATACATGTTGTTTGTGAAAAACTGTTCCATTCACTCTATCCATTTATTTACTAGGGATTTATTATGAGACCATGGATGAATATATAATCAAGCACTGCCTGAACACATGTTAAGGGGTGTGTGGTGGTATATTTTCACATATGTTTATGATTTTTTCCCTTTTATTAATCCTCTATAATCAAAAGTTCGTAACACCTCATAGACATTCTTTAGAAATTCACATTCTATTATTTTTTTTAAATAAAAATAAAGCAATATTATATCTGTCTACCATGTGGATCACAAGACACTTGTAATTTATGAAAGATATCACAGATAGCAAAATGAACGTAGAATGTAATTCATTACAGCCTGGCCTACTAGCACAGGGAAGAGAAATGTAGAGGTGAACATCTGAATATTTGAGGTAAAACATTCTCCTGAAATATCCAAACATTTGAGTCAAAATAATATCTGACACCATAAAGTCACTAGGTGAATTTGGTGATAGTTCTCCAAGAGACTGAGTTGACATTCACTTTCTTTTCTTGAAATTTTATGGAGAAGGTAGATCATGCTATTCTCAAGGTGGAAATGAAGAGACTAGGTGTGTACCAACACACAGATGGTACTGTTTGAGAAACAGTTATGTGTTTGCATTCTACAATCATTCCGCAAGTGAATATCCACTATTAAACTCTAGTCTATCTATTGTTAATTATAAGGTTTACGTTGTTTCTGCATTAAGATAATGTTGGAAGTGTAGATCTTAAGGGATGTTAAACTTGTAGTGCACCCTCTGAATCATCAAAGATATTTTTTTCATAAGAAGTTACATCTGTTGTTTCACATTCTGGATTACGCTTAATATAATAGAAAAATATTTCTATGATAATTATCATAGAAATTGCATTACATAATGCTGTTGTTCCTTGAATATTATAAACTTCACATGGTAATTCTTATTGAACAGATAATTTTTTATTTTTTCATTGGTTTGCTTACAAAGTTCATTTACATTGTGTTTCACACTGTTCTTCATTCACATTGTATTTCATATAATCATTCTCATGCATTATGTTTTATAAAACTAATCAACACTGGACCTTGCACATAACAGATGAAAGCTAAAGAGTCAACTCTGTGACCATTGGTGAAAAAGTTAAAAAGCCTTAAAAATATTGGTGGGGCCTCAGCCAGCAGACTATGGAGCTGAGCTGAGAGGAATGAGAAAAGCCTCTTTCCTGTCATTCTGGTACACTATGAAAATGTATATTTGCTGAAGAAGAAGATCAGTCTAAAAATATGTATGAAAGGTGTATTATGATATTAGATGAAAGAAATATACATTTAGTTACAATTACCAAAATCATGTATAGAAATAAAATAACTAGGACATTTGTGTAACAAATAGATGCTCTCTGTTCTGGAACAACCCCCTGAATGGACTTTTATTAGTTCTTAAAAATTACAGTTATAATTAATAATAAACATTAATAATAAAGAGGAAAATTTACATAGCTTAATTCTGTCAGAAGAAGAGGTAATTAATGCCTTTGAGTTGTGTTGGAGAAGCACACCGGATATCCCATGGAATGCCAAAAGGACAAACAGATGCATTGTCAAAAGAGCAGCTCGAGTGCTTTTTGGAGGCAAGGGTGGTGAAGCTTCAGGAATGTTGCTGAAGTGCATTTGACTATGTTGTTGTTATATGCATTAGAGACAGATATGATTCAGAGCTGACCCTCCAGCAAGTTTTCAAAGAGTATAAATTGCACTGGAGATTTCCCCATATTTCTCCCATGGAGCATCTGGTAGATTTGACCTTCCTGCCTTTGGATTGGTCATATAGCTCTTTACCTACCAGCAGGCCATCAGAGCTCAGATGGATATATTTGCAAATTTGTAAGTGGAAATTCCATTGCCATCTACATATGGAAACATGCCCCATCTCCCTTGTTCAGCATGAGTAACAATATAAGTAACTATTCATACATCATTGTTTGTTATTACTGCTGCGTGGAATTGTGGTATATATTTATAATTTATTATTATGATTAGGCGCCATTGAGGCAAGTATGTCTCACAGAGACCCTATGAACAATAGATCTGAACCCTGTCCTAATCCTGTGCCAACTTCATAATCTCTGGTACACTCAAGCCCATTGCTGCAGTCACTTTTTCAATCCACCTGTGTGATTCCTCTTCTTTTTGTCCCTCCACCTTTCCAAGCATGGTATCCTTCTCCAGAGAACAACTTCTAACAACATGCCCAAAGCATGCAAGACGCTACATTGCTATCTTTTTGTCCAAAGGAGCAATTTGGCTTCATCTTCTCCAAGACCTATCAGTTTGTTCTTTTAGCAGTCCGTGGTATATTCAATACTCTTCCCCAACATCACAACTCCAAGGCATCAATGTGTATTCTGTCATCCTTATTCATTGTCCAGCTCTCATAGTAAATGATTGAAAAGACCATAGTCTAAATCAGGTACACATGGTAGTCCTCATACTAGCATCATTTCTCCTCAGTTATTTGGACAGATCCCTGACTGCATCCTTTCCCAGTGCAATATGTTCCCTGATAGCCTGACTGCTGGTGCCAACTGTATTTATTGTGGATTCAAACAAGATGAAGTCACTGAAAGTTTCAGTGTTTTCTCCATCATGATGTTGCTTATTGGTCCAGTGGTGAGAAGTTTTGTGTTCTTGACTTTGAGGTGCAGCCCATACTGTGAAGGCTGCAGTGTTTGATCTTTTGCAGCAAGTGTTTCAAATATTACTATATGTACTGGGAAAGTCTGCTATTAGAGACTTCTCCAAAATATTGAAAAGCAACGATGTCAGTCTGAAGATTAAGGTATGCCTGATCCAGGCCATAGTCTTTGCAATTACTTGCTATGCTTCAGAGAGCTGGACAGTGACTAGGGATGACGGAAGGAGAATTGATGCCGTTGAGCCATGGTGCTGGAGAAGAATATTGAATATACCATGGACTGCTAGAAGAACAAACAAGTTTGTTTTAGAGGGGATGAAACCAGGCTGCTCCTTGTAGTCAAGGATTCTGAAGCTTCATCTGACCTGTTTTGGACATGTTGCATGGAGGAACCAGACCTTAGAGAGGGACATCATGCTTGGGAGGGTGGAGGGACAGCACAGGAGAGGAAGATCCTCTAAGAGATAGATTGATTCAGTGACTGGGGTAATGAGGGGGTAGGTGTGTCAGAGACAATAAGATTGGCACAGGATAGAGCAGGGTTTAGGGCTGTTGTACATAGTGTTGCTATGAGTCGCAGGCAATTCGATGGCACACAACAACAACATAATAGTATTTACTTATGCTAACTTTTACTCTGATCTACTTCCCAGTGACTTCCTTTGTCTTGATTACTTTGTGCTGACTTACTCCTGCTTGGTCTGTCCCATCACCAAAGCTAATTCGTGTCTACTATCTAGTTCTTTATTCCCTCCTATTCCTAGTAACTGAAACAGTCGTCAGAACAGAGCAAGGAGACACTACATGGTTCAAAATCAAGAAGGAGGTCTATTAGGGATGTATATTATCTCCATACCTTTTCAATCTGTATGCAGAACAGATCATCTGAGACACTGGGCTGTACGAAGAGGAATGTGGCATCAGGATTGGTGGAAGAGTCATCAACAACCTGCATTATGCAGATGACACAACCCTGCTTCCTGAAACTGAGGAGAACCTGAAGCACTTGCTGCAGAAGGTCAAGAACTGTAACCTTCAATATGGATTGAAGCTCAATATCAAGAAAACAGATTTTCACCACTGGGCCAATTGGCAGCATCAGGATGGATGGTGAAGAGATTGAGATAGTTAACAGTTTTACTTTACTTGGCTCAACAGTTAACACTCTTGGTAACAGCAGCCAGGAAATCAAGAGACAAATTGCATTGGGAAAGTCAGCTGTGAGGGGCCTCTCGAGAGTACTGAAGAGCAATGATGTCAGGCTGGAGATTAAGGTGCGCCTGATCCAGGCTATAGTCTTCACAGTTACATGCTATGCATCGGAGAGTTGGACAGTGACTAGGGATAATAGAAAGATAATTGATGCCTTTGAGCTGTGGTGCTGGAGTAGAGTGTTGAATATACCATGGACTGCTACAAGAACAAACAGGTTTGTCCTGGAGAAGGTGAAGCCAGAGTGCTCCTTGGAGTCAAGGATTCTGAAGCTTTGTCTGATATACTTTGGGCATGTTGCAAGGAGGGACTGGTCCTTGGAGGGGGACATCATGTTTGGGAGAATTGAGGAGTGGCAAAGGAGAAGACCGTCGATGAGATGGATCGATTCTGTGATTGGGGTGGTGGGAATGAGTGTGTTTGAGACGGCAAGGTTGGAACAGGTTAAAACGGCATTTAGGGCTATTGCATATACGGTTGCGTGAGTCGCAAGCGACTCAATGGCACATAACAACAAACAACAACAATATTACTTATATGATGATTATTTATGCCATGAGAGGAGTTTGTTTGTTTGTTTGTTTCCTTTGTGCTCAACAAAGGCTAACCGATTTAACAGTCACAGCCAAACTAGGAGCTGTAGTAGTAGTGCTTCCATTTTACATGCGGAAATGGCACACTTGGAGCATAACTGATGTAAATCACAACTCTTATGGAGCAAAGCTGTGTTGAAACCCAAATGGACTCACTCACGTCCCCAGTTCCTGAGAGTTAAACTCTTTTCAGAGGTCTGTGCCCCTTTCCTTTTCCAGCTACAAGCCTGCTTTTCTCCATGCACGTCAGCAGAAATAACATGACAGATTGAGTGCAGAGACACAGGGAGAATCCAGTTGTCGCCCATCAAGCTGATCATTAGAGCTTTTCAAAGCTGTTTCATAATGTTACTCTTTACCCTAATTATTATCTAAATATGACTGTTTATAAAAATATTATTTATGTTGACATGCTGTAGGTTTATTAATTTTAAAAATAAGTTCATAAATATTTTAAAATATTATCCATTTTAAAGTCTAATTAGATCGAGATAATTATAATCCACATAAACATAAGCATGCCATTGTCAGCAGTGAGTCTTAACATTGAAAAGGGGTACCAACACCAAAGGATCTGCGAACTGCTCCTCTGAACCCCCATTTCTTCTTCTCCACTCTTTTCAGCTCAGTCGTCTTTGTCTTTCAAAAGTCACAATGTCTGCTTTAAGTTCAACAGTTTAAAGCAGTGACTCTTACTTCTTAAAGGGAGAAGTTGATTTTGAATGCTGAGAAGCACTGTTCATAGGACTTGAAGGGTACAGGGGCCAGAGAGTCTGGGTGTGAATCCCATCTCTGCTTCTTTCAGCAGGAAGGTTTCAAGTAAATGACTTAAATGGACTTTTTCCAGCCAGTTCACACTTTAAACACGAGTAGTTCCTTAAGCAGTAGGTAGAAGTTCTTATTTCATGCAGGAGTCTTGGCACTGGTTTTCAGCCAGTGCATCTGAGGTACAGCCACCATCATGATCAGAGGAAGCTTGTCTGTTGGCTGTAATATGGGACAGGATTCAATAATGAATGCTCTCAGACTAGTACGAAAGTCCTGAAGTCTATTCCAAAAATCAGTTGATAAAAAGCCCTTTGTATCACAATGTTCTGATCCTGGGAAGACTCAGGATGTGGAAACTTTTTATTCTACCCTGCCTGGGGTTCCCATGAGTGGATTGAGATGGGGTAGACTTTGGCTTAATAGCAGAGAATTTAACACTAGTATTAAGTTCACTAGGTATTTTTGATCACCACATAAATATTCAGAATACTTAAATAATATGAGTGTTCCAATATTCCAAATATTAATTGTTTCCTTATTGACAGCTTTCTTTTTGGTTATGAGAGTTGGAGAGGAATCTTTGTGTTTCCTAAAAACCTTTCTCTTTCTTGGTAAATGCATTATTATTCAAGTTTAAGCTTATTTTTATAGCTTTTCCTTCTCAGATTGTATGAAAGTGGTAATAATTGTCTTTATTATGTACTTAAATTAGTTCTTTTGAGGGTGATATTGTTATATGCCACCGAATCAGAACTGACCCATAGCTGACCCTCCAGAGGGTTTTTAAAGGATATAAATCACACAGGAGGGGACAACCCATCTTTGTCCAGATTTGAACCATCTGCCTTTGTATTAGCAGCTCAACTCCTTTCCATTAGGCAACGATGGCTTCCTTTTAAGGATGATGTTGTTGTTGTTGTGTGCTGTCAAGTCAGAATCAACCCACAGCTGACTCATCAGTAGATTTTCAGAGGCAGTAAATAGTGCGGGAGGAGATTGCCCATCTTTCTCCTGTGGAGCAGCTGGTAGATTCAAACTGCATGCCTTTGATATCTCAGCAGAGGTTATTACCACTAGACCACCATGTGTTGTTGTTGATTGCCATCGAGTTGAGTGTCACTCATAGTGACTTATGAACAAAAGACCTGAAGCCTTTCCATAATAGGGGTGCTTTATCAGGATGTATTTTACTTCCTATAAATCCGCAACACCTAACTGAAATGATACCATCTCTCCCCTTTCTGAATTTCCTCAATCTCTTGGTGTTCACATTCTGTAAATGTGCAGCTCTTCCCTTCTCCCCCTCTTCATTATGTCAAGGGCCACTCTTGATGTTCAATGTCAAGGACAGGGGCAAGATCGGTGGAGGAGGCTCTTCAGCCTTCTTACCAGCTGCTGACCTCATCGCCTCACAGCCTGGGGCCCACGCTGGGCTGTCCTCACCGCCTCTTACGCTAGAATCCCATTGCCCTTGTCTGATGGCTTCTGTGTCTCACTGTTCTCCTGCTCTGGGTCAAAAGTTTCCTCCAGAAGCGGCTTGTCCACCTGTTCATCTGCAGTGTCCAGGCTGGTGTCCGTTTTAGTTTCCCTTGTTGCAGCAGTTCACTGTCCTCTCCCCACCAAGGATGTGGTTACCACCTGCATTTAATCCTCTCAGAGGCAGCCCCTGCTCCTGTGCTCTGCTGACAAATGAAGACTTGCCTTCCCACCAGGGCCTCTTCTGAGCGAGACACGGAAGACAAGTGTGGGCAGCAAAGGGAGGAAGAATTCTCCGAGTCCAAAGTTCCCTTAACATCTCTGAGCATTGGCTGCATTGAGAGAGCTCCCAGTTTTCCCTGATGGATAGGAAACATTCCTTTCCTGTCACCAATTTGCAAGCTGTCTTGTTCACACTGACAATTAAATGCCTTGCAATAAAGATTTGGGGATCTTAAACTCAAAAGGGAATCGTATCTTGACTATTCTTAACATTAAAAAACATTCGTCTTTTTTTGTGTTAATGTGGGAGGGAAAGAATTTTGCCCTTAAGTATTTCAAGCTTTGCCTGCTTATTTGGACCCTCCTCTGTCTGCTAAAAAAGATAGGAGATGATTTACCAAAATAGGCAGAGTGTGACAGATTTATTTTGATTAGGAGTGGAAACCTGGGGCAGGGGGAAATATCTTGGATATTTCAAATGTAGGTTGGTGGTGGTGGTATGTGCAATCAAATTGCTTCAATTCATAGCACCCTATGTACAACAGCTCTGAAGCCTGCCCTATCCTGAGCCAGTCTCACTAATCCTGACACACCTAATCCCATTGCCCCAGTTACAGTGTCAATCCATCTTATCCTGGTTCTTCCTCTCTTGTGCTGTCCTTCCACCCTTCCAAACATGACGTCCTTCTCTAAGAATGGATTCTTCATAGCCATATACCCTAAGTATGTGATATGGAGCTTCAAAATCCTTGCCTCCAAGGAAAAGACTTGGTTTCACCCTCTCCAAATCAGGGCTATTTGTTCTCCTGGTGGTCCATGGTATGCTCAATATTCTTCTCCAGCACCACAACTCAAAGGCATCAGTTCTTCTGTCTTCCTTAGTCATTGCCAGCTCTCTGGTGCATAGTAAGTCTTTGAAAACATCATTGCTCTTTATCACTTTGGAGAGGTCCCTGACAGCAGACTTCCCCAGTGCAATTCATCCTTTGATTTCCTGACAGCTGGTGCCAAAAGTGTTGTTTATGGAGTCGAGCAAGCTGAAATTGTTAACAACCTCAATCTCTTCTTCATCTATCACGATGCTGCCAATTGGCCCAGTGGTAAGAATCTTGCTTTCTTTATGTTAAGTTTCCATGTTAAATTAACATTCTACATATAAAGAAAGAAATCCCTCCAGACCATAGGAAACTAAAGAATAAAACCAAACCAAAAAACAATTGGGTGAACATCTTCTTATGTCTCACTAAAGTTCATCAGCTCTAAGACACTGCCATGCCCTTGATATGTGTCTCTCTGGACAATTTCCCTGGGATCCGACTGGCGTAGCACAGAAGACTACCAGAAAACCTGCATCCTCACCAATTTTGCGGACACTTCCGAAGAATAAAGGCATTCCTTCCCCTGCAGAACTATTACAGCATAGAGGAAAACCTCCATCAATTCAATGATATCATCACGCTTTTCATTTTCAAATGCCCTCAATTTGTACACCCTTCCCAGTGATATACGATTTAATCAAAGCTCACATATTTCATCTGATTATTAAAACTTTTTAATGTCAATAAATGTTCAGAAGTCTCCTGCCTCCTTCGATTTTTCATGATTATGTGAAGATTCCAGGCCTGTTGTGCCACAAAATACCGCATTTTCTTGGTTCACTCATTTTCTTATGATTCAGCTCAAGCCAAATATTTCCAGTTAACATAACAAATAAATGGCATTGTATACCTGTCACTTCATCATGCCAAGCGTGTCAGACCATTTGAACTTCTCTTGACAATGATAAACTTGACCAGTTGGTTAGATAGTGACTGCCAAATTGCCCTGAGGCATTTTTCTTAAGAAACTAAGAAGTGGGCATGGTAGGGAGAGGACATATTTTTCCTTCTTAGTTAAGACATTATTGCCTGTCCTGGGTGCCACCAAGTCAACTCTGACTCATAAAGAATCCCATGTGTGTCAGAGCCCAGTGGTCCTCCTTACAATTATCTATATCTGATTTCTCTGAAGAAAGTAACAAAGTATTTTTTTCTGGGGTGCATGGACACGAACACAGATCTCCACCTGTGTCATTAGAAGCCAAGCAATCTAACAATTTGGATCACCCCTCGTTGTTACTGTTGTGTACCGTTGAGTCAGAACCGACCCATAGCTGACCCTCCAGTGGGTTTTCAGGAGCAATTTATTACACGAGAGGAGACTGCCCATCTTTCTCCCATAGAGTAGCTGTTGGCCTCAAACTCCACGCCTTTGGGATTGCAGTGCAGCTTCTTGCCATTAGGCCTTGGATCACCCCTGGACTCCATTTACTATATAAAGTTTAGTAAGCTCTTTGCCATCTGATTGGAACCAACTTATTGCTGAGTTGGCAACAGAGTTTGTAGGAGTATAAATTGCATAGAAGGAGACCTCTCATATTTCTCCCTTGGAACTTCTAGGAGATTTGAGCTACCAAGGAGGCACCGCTCACGTTAGCGGCCTACTGCCTTATGAACTAGGCTACTCGAGCATTGTTTTTGTTGTTAGTTGCCACTGAATCAAGTGTGACTCATAGTGACCTTTAGAACAATAGATCTGAACCCTGTCCTGTCCTGTGTTTTCCTCACAAACTTCGATGCACTAGAGCCCACTGCTACAGCCGATGTGTCAATCCACCCAGTTGAGGATCTTCTCCGTTGCTGTCCCGCCACCTTTCCAAGCATGATGTCCTTCTCTGAGAATACTCAGGTGATACTGCAAGCCACCACTCAAAGTCTGAAGTACAAGTACAAAGCTAATTTTATTATACAGGAGACATGTGCTAGTCAGGCAAAGTTCCTCTGAGCGGAAAAAGACTGCTGATCTTATAGCAAGGATTTCTGGGAGTACAGAGACTGACAGATTTTCAGAAGCTCATTTCCTCAGGAGATAGGGAGTTTGACTGGTTAGCACTTGGGAATATTGAATCCATTTCAGAATGACTGACTTTCAGCAATTAGAACTTGCCACTGATTGTTTGGCTTGCCAAAGGATGTCAATTAAAAAAGGTTTACATGTTTACATCTGTTTATAGAGGCAGATCATTGCCATAGCTATGGAACATTTGTTCTTTTCCTAGGCATCTTTTTCATTCTAATGTGAATATATTACTCCCCAATATAATTCTTCCCAATAGTTTTTAACTTTCACTGATGAGCCTTGCATGATTTAGCTATAACATGAGGCCCATAAAAAAATTGCCTTTTCTAAGTCTTTTACTCCTTCTAGAATTAAGTGGAATTCTGTAATAAGATTTTTTTTTTCTCTCTCTCATTCCCTCCATCTCTGTGTCTAATCTAGTTGACTCAGTTTACTTGTAATTCATGATATTATAACTGATTGCCATAAGTTTTCTTTTTCATGTACATATCTACCCAGTTTGGCAGTTTGTGTTCTTTTGTGTAGATGCTTGTGCCTTTGTGACAGGACTCAATTAGGCTTTGTGCACTTTCTTACTTTGAAAAAGATGTTCTACAACTTAGGAGATATCTCACCGCAGTATCAACAGCAAAGTTCAACAGAGCAGCAAACAACAAATGCTGGTAAGGTTGTGGAGAAATTGGAATCCTTATTCACTGTTAGTGGAGTGTATAATGGCGCAACCACTCTGGAACGCAGTATGGTGCTTTCTTAAAAAGTTAGAAGTAGAAATACCGTTTGGCCCAGCAATTCCACTACTGAGAATATATCCTAAAGAAACTAGAACTGCCAGCCAAACAAATGTATGCACACCCATGTTTATTGCTGCATTGTTCACAATAATGAAGAGATGGAAGCAATCCAAGTGCCCATTAACAAATGAATGGCTAGAGAAGCAGTTGTAGGTTCACACAATGAATTACTATGGAGCACTGAGAAACAAGGAACTCATAAAATACTATACAATATGGGTGACCCTGGAGGACATTATGCTGAGTGAAATAGCTCAGTCACAATAGGACATATACTGCATAATTCCACCGTTATAAAATAGGACTGACATGGGGTTTGGGAAGAAACTAAGAAAAGAGTAGATAAATAATGAACACTGTATTTAAATAGATGAGGGAAGGAACTGTCTAAAAGACATACATGATTATGTATTATTTGCATGACAACAGTTCAGAATAAGAAGCATATAGCAAAGTGGACTGGGCAGGCAGAGGGCAGGGAGAAAATTGTGCAACAAGGAAAGAATCTTTACAAAGAGAAAAGCTAACCGAGGAGGGGTAAGGAGAAAAATGTGCAACAGTGAATGAATGGAAATCCAAGTTTTCTGTATACTTTCTTTAAAATATCAATAAAATATAATAATAACAAAAAAAGAAGAAAGAAATCAGGGCCAAAAGAAAAAATCATATTAACATGTAATTAATATAATACATTATTAATTGAATGCTTCACATTTTTTATAGAAAAAAAAATGAAAAGATGATCCAAGTTAATATTTTACTCCCCTTGCTCCAGCCCTGTAATAACTACTTCCAAAGGGCTCTTCATTGTTTTAGTGGAGAATAGTATATAGAAACCAAGATTTAAAATTAGGTCTGGTCTCAGGCTGGGTTCTCTAGAAAGTAAAACCAATAAATTCAGAGAGAAAGATTGTGAATGATTTCTTGAAATGGAATGACTCATTGGATCATAAATGCTGGCAAGTCTCAGATCTGTGGGTCAGACATCAGGAGAGAGATTTCTCCTAAGTCAAGCTGTGGAGAGACTACAGTCAGTAATCCTCTGATTCATGAACCTAAGAGGTAAGGAGTCAGATGCAGGATCCTAATTTAGCAAAAAGCCGGAGAGTTTAGCTAGACTTCCTTGTATACTTAATACAGGTCACACTTTCAATGAAACTCCTCATCAACTGATTGGCTACTGAGAAAATCTCTTACATCACATCAAACTTCATAAGAAATGATTATGTCATAACTGCCACTCGAGAGAATCACATGCAGCCAACATGACCTAGGATCATAAACATCAATAGGTGTACTTATTGCAATTGCAGTGTTACAGGTTGAATTGTGTCCCCAGAAACTATATGTTGAAATTCCAATCCTGCCTAGGAGTCCTGTCTATAAATTGCGTACTCATTGTTATGCTAAAGAACCCTTATCAGTGTACATGTGTTCAATCAAAATAACTTTTTCTTATAAGAAGAGCCAATTAGATTCCAATTCAACAGTATACATCACAGAAGGGAACCTTGTCTGCAAATGCCATATCATCCCGTCTGCTGTATTGTAGTCACTGTGTAAATCATCTCAGCTGGCATCGAAAATCATCAAAGAACTGAGAAACATCTGAGCTACAGAAGCTGAAATATCCCTGGAACTAACTGCCTTTTAGTCTCCAGAACTTCTGGAAAATAAACTTGTCTTCTTCAAAGACTTCCACTGGTGGTATTTAGCTTAAAACAGCATTAGCTAACAAAGACATGAAGTTAGATTTATTTTTTTCCCTAAGTGTATCCAATGGGAAGGACTAGAAATGTAGGTATTTGCAGTCATACTTTCATAAATTAAGTTGAATATTTGTGCTGCTAACCCAAAGGCCACACATTTTAGGAGTTCAAATCTACCAGTTACTCCCAGGGAGAAAGATGGGAAATCTCCTCCCAAGAGAAGTAGAGCCCTGGAATCTTGATGGAGGGTCACCTATGAGTCCATTCAGACTTGATGGCAGTGAGTATGATATCATGTGAAAACTTTGCAATGATCCTCCACAGTAAGATAAACCACATCTTTGCGAAAGGATCAACAGTAAAATGCAACCTCTTTAAGCCCATGACAGTTCTCATTCAATGTAAGGGGAATTTTTCTACAGTGTGACCTATAGTGCCTTTAAAAAAAAAAATTAAAAAATTTACTACTTTTTAAGTTTTCTTTTATATTGGTTTGCATACATTTGTATACATTGCATTTCATTGGTATATATTATATTTCACACATTCCCTCCTTCACATTGTCTTTCATATAATCATTCCTGTACATAGTGTTTTATAAAATAAATACCATTGATCTATGCCCTCCATTACCCTGCTTTTCCAGGTCCCCTCTAATCTTTGCTAATTCCTTTACCTCCTCCCTCTGCCCACCAAATTCTATGACCCCTGTGATTTCCCTCTCCCCACCCTCAGCTCCCCTGCTTACTCCCCTTTCCCCCCTTGGACTTTCATACCCATTCTTAATAGTTATCCTATTTTTATGATAATGATATTATGCAATATTATCCTTTTACCTTACAAGAGCTAAACAAGGAGAAGAGTAAGCTGAATGGGGAGAACCATCAGAAAGGAATCATTAAACATAGGGTACCTCCTTTGGGACAGAGGACTCTGCACTAGGAGATTCCTTGACATGAGGGAAACTCAAGATGCCTGGAGACCCACGAGGGATGCCAGGTCTACAGGCTATGAGTGAGACAGGGACCTTCCTCTAGAACAGACAGGGGGAGAAGGCCTTTTCTATAGCTGAAACACATAATTTGCACCTCCAGCCTTCAAAACTGTACGAGAATACATTTCCATTTGTGACAGCCCTTCACATGTATTATCTGCTATATAGCAGCACTAGTAACTAAGACACATACTTTTAATCGCTTTTAATACTGATACTTTCATTCAAATCCACTTCAGTGGAGGTTCTCCCTCATATTCCTCCATTTCAAAAGCATACATTTCTTTTCTCAAGTTTTCTTGATAATCCTACAGTACAACCAGTATGATTTCCATAGTTACTGTGATTGTTGTTAGGGGCGCGTTGAGTTGGTTCTCTCTCACAGTGATCCCCTGTGTAACAGACGGAACGGGGCCTGCTCTTTTCACACCTCTAATCCTTGGAGTCCATTGAGTTCACCGTTTCGGCCACTGTGTCAGTCCATCCTGTTGAGGACCATCCTCTTTCTGATTCACCTTCTGCTTTACCAGGCATTTTGTCCTTTGACAGGGACTGTTGGTGTGGTTCTGTGCTATCGAGTAGGGACCAACCCATTGGCAGGGACTAGTCGCTCCCCAAAAGAAGTCCAAAATAAGTGAGATGAAGTATCATCATCATCATCATCATCACTTCCAAGGTCCCTTCTGGCTTTATATCCCATGTGTTGGAAATTGTGCTAAAATTGCACACTGTTAACTTCTTACACTTATAGCAATCCTCTAAACTTGATATTGTTATTTATATTCCAAGGCTGAGAAAGGTAAAGTGATTGCCTAAAACTAGAGCTAGTAAATATCAGACTTGGAACTTGAACTCAGATCTCTGGGGCTTCTTTATTATCTTTCATAAGATTTCCTTTTCTATTTTCTCCCATGAGATCTCCTTTTTCTTGTCCTTCTGAGACAAGTTCATTCTACTGATCAAAATAGAATGATAGGTATGCAATGGATTTACTAAGAAACTGAAAAAGATAAACAATTTAAAAAGGCACTTTTATACTGAGAAAACATCATTGAAATCATATCAATCAAAGTAATCTGTAGGAGAAACCATATTGTGCTATAAATCAGTTGCTCTCAAATCAGATCAGATGTGTGAATACTCAATGTGTGAAAGAATAGACTTTTGCTCTGTAAGATTTGTCTTTTGGTTATTTTTTGAACTAAATAGTCAGGTCTTCTTTACAAAGCCCTTTTTCATTTTGGAACTGGGTGCATGAATTGTTTACCCTATCTGAGGACCCATCTTGTCCTTTGGAGTCTTGAAAAAAAAATTTTTACAAGGTGAACATAAATGAAGCATGACTGTTTAGCATGTTATAGAAAGCTAACAATTGTTCTTACTTGTCTTCATAGAATATACGAAATTGGAACTGAAATTAGAACGAACTATAAATTGGAGACATTGCCCATAAATCTTTATGATACTGAAGGTACTTGGTTTCCAGTGCCACTTAATTGTCCTTTTTCTTCAAGTCTGACTTGTACTGGCCTGCTCAAGAACCTAATTATCCTTAGACTCTTATGATCTTTGTTCCAGACCTTGATTTTTTGAATTTCATATTATTTTGCTACGAAAGCTACCATATAATTTGTGTGTGTGTGTGTGTGTGTGTAAATATTCTTTATTTTTTAAAAAATTATTGATTTCCATACAATTGTTCATAAGCATCATGTTGAGTACATGTACTGTGTATTTTATACAGTCATTCATATACATTGTGTTTCATTCTTGTACACTATGATTTATATAATCATTTCTACACATTATATTTTATATAATTAGTTAACCTTGGTCTATACCTATTATCACCCAGTCTTTTCAAGTCCTCATTGAACCTTCCCCATTACTTCACCCACCATCATCTGCTACCCCAGTGATTTTTTTCACCTTCCCCTTTTTCTGTATCTTCTCTTTCTCCTTTCCCTTTTGAACATTTATCTTGCTCTGTTATCTTCCTATTTTCACAGTAATGGTTTTATGCAATATTCATCAGTATATAACTAAGTTGTTTCACACAGCATAATGCAGTCCACATTTCCCCAAATTATATAGTATTTTAAAATTATATTTCATTTTTTTTTCTGAGGAGACAGATATGATGGAAGTAAAATAAGAGTGCTGGTAACTTGGGCAATGAATATTGTTATTGATTAAATTGGTTATTGTTAAATGTCACTGAGTTGGTTCCAAATCATTATGACACTATATACAACAAAGTGAAATCCTACCCAATGTTGTGCCACCTCAAAGTTTCTGTTATGCTTAAGATCATTGTTACTGTCAATGCCAACTATCTCATTGAAGATTTTCCTCTATTTGACAGATATTCTATTTTTCAAAGTATAAAGTCCTTTCCCAGGCATTAGCCCCTCTTGATAACAGAGATGTTATCAAAATATACGAGATGAAGTCTCATCACCCTTGCTTCTAAAGAACATTCTAGCTGCATGTTTTCAAAGAATGATTTGTTAGTTTTGCAATCCAAGGTACATATAATGGTCTTCTCCAACATCATAAATCAAAGACTTCAATTCTTCTTAAATCTTCTTTATTCATTGTCAATTGACCAACTTTCTCATGCTTATGAAGCAATTTAAAATACTAGGACTTTGTTCTTTCAAAAAATTAGGTTGAAACCCTAAATCTTAGACTCTAGGAGTGATCTTGTTCAGAAATAGGATCTTTGATGATGTGATTAATTAAGCGAGCATGGTACCATATTGGAGTAGACAGTCTGTGTGATGCCTTATGAATGAACATGTCTCTGTGCCTTTGAGAGACATAAGTGGCACACACAGAGTATGACATACTTATGAAGACACATTACTAGCTATGCATCTGAGACCTGGACAATGAATAAGGATGACAGAAAAGGAATTGATGCCTTTGAGCTGTGGTATGGGAGAACAGCACTGGAAATCCCATGGACGGCCAAGAGAACGAATAGCTATGTCTTGGGGAGGGTGCAGCTGGAGTGCTCTTTGGAGGCAAGAATGAGGAGGCTTCACATCACACACTTTGGACATATTGCTAGGAGGTGCTATATTCCTTGGAGAGGGACATGATGTTGGGAAGTAGGGGGAGACCCTCAACCAGGTAGATTGACAAGGCGACTGCTGTAATGGGCTCTTGTTTGTCAGGAAGTTTGAGGATAGTGCAGGACAAGACAGGGTTCAGATCATGTTCATAGGGTTGCTATGAGTCATTTTCAACTTGCTAGCACCTAACAACAACAACAACAACATGAAGATACATATTAAAGCCAAGGAGCTGCCGGATGCTGAGAGGACGATGACAAAGCCTTCCCCTAAACACTCTGGGGAAAATTTAATCTAGCTAACACAGTGATTTAGACTTCTAGAATCCAAACTTATGAGAGCATACATTTCTCCTGTTTAAAACAAGCAACTTTGTGGTATTTCATTGCAAAACTAACAGGAATGGTCTGGTTAGTTGACTTCATCCCACAGAAGCCAGAAACGATTGGATTATTTTACTCATTGGCATTTCTATGAATGAAATGTTGGTAAGGGTTCCTACTTAGGAAGATTTTTTTTAAAGGAGGCATGTGGCACACTCAATAAAAGAAAAAAACAAAGAAAATTAAGAAATGTCTCTCTATCTGAGAAAGGAAGACTTTATTCATGTTAAAGAAGCTTATTTGTCAGACTTCCCTACAAATGAAACAGATCACTGTCAACAGAACATGTTAGATCATTCCAGATTAGTGGTTTAGCCACAGGAAAGTAATATTAAAATATTATGAAAATGTAAGTGTACTCAGAGTACTAGTTATGAAGACATGGCTTTGATGTCATCTGTCATGTGCAAATGGGAAAATGGCAGATATAATCTCAACTTCATTGTAAGTTCTATGTGGTGCACAAGGGCCATAAACAAGTATCACAGGGCATTTTACAAATTGCTTATGAAATATGATGGCAGGTGCAGTATAGTGCATGCATTAAAATCACAGATCTGGGATCCGACCAACATAGATGTGAATCCCAGTGTAGTCATTTGTTATTTGAATGACTCTGGGCAAATTAGTTATTATTCGTGAGAATCAGCTCTCACTTGTGTAAAAGTAATGGGTTGGAATGCTATAGGGATCGGGTTGCAGAATGTAGAAGGAAGGGTGAATGGCAGCAGGCTTCAAAAATAAATGAAATTACAGCACCTCAGGGGATTCTGGTTGCAGAAATGACAGCCTTAGAAAGCCAAAATTGAAATGGTATGCCTCGGGTCATTGCATGTCCTGTGTCACTCAGAACTGCTAGAAGTCAAATGTCTATAACAGACCATCTCTTCTCCTTAGCTGAGGTGTCTTGCTTGGTGTTGGTGAAATATTTTGTTTGATAGTCTCACTCAGGTGATCTAGCGTCAAGAAGCTGTGCTGTAATCCTGAAGGCATGTGGTTTGAATCCAGTGGGAGCAGGATGGGCAGTCTCCTCCTGTGCAGTTAACTGCCTCTGAAAACCCACCAGAGGGTCAGCTATGGGTAGGTCCTGACTCTATGATAGACAACAATAACAAGTCTCATTAATATGTACAGGGTGGAGGTATATTTCTTAAGGATTTAGAAGGGAGAGATTTAAATGATAGAGATGATAGACATCCACTATATGGCCTAGAGAGGAAAACTTGAATCAGAGAGTTGTGTTTGAGTGTGTACATATAAAGATATCCATACTGTCATATGCCTTATCAACTAGATGTGGAATTAGATGTTTGTTAAATATTGTACCATCTGGAACATGTCATTGTCATGTAGGGAGCAGGAGCTTAAAGACAAATTCAGACCACATGTAAACATTTACACCTTTCAATCAAAGACTATGTACAGCTGCTTACATTCCTTTGGCCATTTACATTCTCTTGGCCAAAGGAAATCACAGAGGAGGAGTGGAGAAAGGCACTTCTGACATAGCATGGGGAAAAAAGAGAACGGATATTTATAAATAATGCTGTCTACCTGAGGTTATAAAACAATTGCCTCAAAATTTAAAGGGAGGGGGGAAAACCTAATTCCAGACTGACACTAACATCATACATTTTGCAAACACAATAGAATGTTTGTAATATAGGAAAATAATAATAAATTATTGCTTAAAGTGTTCAATGTTGAAGAGTTGATGTTCAACAAGATTAAATGCGCTTTAGACTTTCTGCTAAAGATCCTGTGGATCTACATCCATCTTTTCCTACATACCATCATTCTCCAAAAATTATCATGTGTAAAAAGATAACAGTTTTATGTGCTTTGTACTAAGTATTTACAGATTACGTCCTTGGTACTTAGCCCATAAACATGTAAGTTATAAATCTATTATCTGTGAAGTTTATTATTATTATAAAATACAATCAAACTTTCACTTTTTACTTGTGACTTTGTAAGTGTAAAAAGATACAGTTAACAATAAAATTGACCATAATTATGAAACTGACTTGAAAATGAGAAGTAATCAAACCTGGCTTTTGTAAATAACCTAATGGCCTCTTCAATAAAAAGCTGAGATGAGTTGGGTAAGGAGGCTACACTTGCTAGCCCTGAGGTTAATGCCACCAAATTAAAGCTTATTAACAGAGAAGAAAGATGATGATGTAGACAGTTTTATAATTTGGAAACAGTCCTTTGTATATGTAAGCATATATTATTGGATGGCAAAAATCTAGGCGTTTCTCAGTATCTCAGCCAAGACAATCACCAGGGGATTTGAGGCAGCTCTCTAAGACTTACCAACCACATTAAAATAGCAATTAGAATCAAAATCTGAACAATATGTCTTCCCATACATAGTCTATTATAGAATGCAAGACCTGGAAGGAACCTTGGGAATTGACCTCACCCAGAATGGAAGTGAAGGGAAAGAGCATACATCTGAGACTGTGCAAGTGACAGTTACGGATGACGAAAAATGTTTTTGCAACTTAATCTATGACATGTATTAAAATGAGATTTTTAGGAACATTTTATTTCTAGTAGAAAACATTTAGTATATCTTAATATATGTTAGTAATTTATAGTCATGCACGCCTCCTAATGCCTTGTTTTATAAATAATTAAAAACAAAAATACGAGATCAAGTTACTTAGTTGAGTGTAAGACCTGGCTCACAAGTCAAAACTCAGTAGATGTGCTGCATGTTAATCTAGATCTTGCTTCATTAGACTTGCATATTTCTTATATCATTTTAAGTCTTAAACTGTGATCAGTGTCACACTAAAAATCTTAGCTGAGAAGGGCTTCTTTACAAAATAATTTATAGAGACATTTCTCTATAGTAAGAATGAGATGATTCCCACTCTTACACCAAAAGGGATGTTTTTGTTGTTGTGTACCATCAAGTAGGAAACGACCTATAGATGACTTTCCAGCAGGTTTTCAGAGGCAGTTAATTGCACAGGAGGAGATTGCTCACCCTTCTCCTAGGGAGCAAATGGTGGACTCAAACCACGTACCTTAGGGATTGCAGTGTAGCTTCTTACCACTAGCCCACCAAAGCTCCCTAAAAGGGGTGAGGGAAGGAGAATCTTGCAAAGCTAGAAAGGAGAGGGACATATGAGTATTGAGTAGAGTAGTGATGAGGACTGTGATACTGGCTAAGCAGACAGACAACCTCTGAAAAGCAGACAAAAGACTAAAGACCTTGACTGCCTACTCTTTCCTCTTCCTATTTCTTTTGGATTCTTATTGTCAATAGTCATCAGGTATGGCTGGACGTCATGACTGCATGACATGGAATCCTAGTGTTTAGTGAATAATAGATAAGGAAGGAAAGTAGAAAAGAGTAAGGCAAAGATAAATGGCCCCAATGGCTGCCTAAAAGATGTAGCTAAGACTCCTATATAGGAAATCCAACTCCAGAGTTTAACTTCTGACTATTATTCTATGTTCCTCTTAAAGTAGTTGAATAAATGTAGGAAAGAACTACATATGATACATGGGGTAATATTTAGTATTTAATAGAATTACTTGCTTGTTATCTTGTAGTCTTTATATCGTTGTTAAAATGAACCTTTCATTTTTAGTAGTAACAATCACTATTTATTGAAAGCTGACTGACTTAACTATCTTTTATTGTACCCACAAGGATAGCTAGGGTTATAAAAGTTATTGTAGCTGTTAATAGTTGCTATTGACTTGGTTCCAACTCCTAGTGACCCTCTGCACAACAGAATGCAATACCGCTCATTTTTGTACCATCTTCACAGTTTTTGAGTTATGTTTGAGCCCGTTGCTGCTGTGCTAATCCATCTTGTAGTGAGTCTTCCTTTTTCCCTCTGACCTTCTATTTTATCAAGCACATCTTTCTCCAGTAACTGGGTGCTCCTCATAACCTGCCTAAAGTATGTGAGATGAAGTCTTCACTCTTTTCTAAGGAATATTCTGATCACATTTCTTCCAAGATAGATGTGTTTGTTCTTTTGTCGGTTAATGGACTATTCAATATTTTTCATCAACATCACAGTTCAAAGATATCAGGTCTTCTCTGACCTCTGTTCATTGACCAACTTTTGCATACATGTGGAACAGTTAGGAAAGTGACCTGTTCAAACTCAACAAGCTAGTAAGTAGTGATGCCTAGATATGATTGTGGTTGTTGTGTGCTATTGAGCAAGAACTGATTCATAGTTTACCTTCCAGCAGGTGTTCAGAGGTTGTATACTGTACAGGAGAGATTCCCATCTTTGTCCTTTGCCTTTGGATTTGCAACACAACTGCTTACTTCTAGATGACCAGAGCGTCCCAGATATGATTGAGCTCAGTCTAAAGTAAAAAGTTAATTTCTTCAACCACTCACAGGCTCAGATTTGGCCGCATTCTAGGTAATCAACCTGGATTAACTCCTTATTTTCTGAAAACCAAAAAAAAAACCTGTGTTTCTATTATTGATTATTTGCAGCTAGGTTATTGTTTGTTCTTTTAATTTATTTTATTTGTGTTTTTATAGCATATGACATAAATAGATGTGGAAAAGATAGCTTTATTTCTCTTTTGTTATTGTGATTGTAATGAAAATTTACAGAAAAGTTGGATTTTCTTTCATTTCTTGTTGTAACTTCTTTTTTTTAAAAAAAATATTCATTATTGCGTTATTTCCTTCCTCCCCCAAAGTCAGTTTTGCTATACACCTCTTATTCTAGACTGTTCTCATACAAATAATAGGTAATCATATATTATTTTTAAACAGCTCTTTTCTTCATCTGTTTCTATACAGTGCTCATTATCTAGCCCCTGCTTTCATAGTTTCCTCCCAAACCACATGTTGGTCCTGTTTTATAACAGTGATGTTATGCAATATTTGTTCTTTTGTGACTGAGATATTTCGCTTGGGACAATATCCTTCAGCATCAACAAATTTGTGTCTATTTTATGAGTTTCTTGTTTCTCAGTGTTGATTCCATTATGTGAATATACCATAGTTTTCCTATCCATCCATTTGTTAATGGGCACTTGGACTGCTTCCATCATTTTGCTATTGTGAATAATGCAGCACTAAACATTGGTGTGCATATATCTGTTTGGGTGGCTGCTCTGGTTTCTTTAGGGTGTATTCCTAGTAGTGGAATTGCTAGGTCAAAGGATATTTCTATTTCCAACTTTTTGAGAAAATGACATACCACCATTCATAGTGGTTGCACCATTTACAACAGCTAACCATAAAATTAAATACATGGAAATAAATTTAACTAGAAACACAAAAGACTTATTTAAAGAAAATTATAAAACATTGCTACAATAAACTGAAAGAGACTTGCAGAAATGGAAGAATATACCATACTTATGGATGGGAAGACTCACTACTGTGAAAATGATACTTGTACCAAAGACAATCTACAAGTTCAATGCAATCCCAATGCAAATACCAATTCCACTTTTCAGTGAGATGGAAAAGGCAATTTCCAAATATATTTGGAACAGAAGGAGACATTGAATACGCAAAGCACTCCTGAAAAAGAGAAACAAGATAAGAGGCATCTCACTCCCTGGGCTGTGGTGGTCAAGACAACGTGGTACTGGTACAGTGACAGACACATAGATCAATTGAGTAGAACTTAGAACCAGAATTCAGCCCATCTGCCTATGGTCAACTAATTTTTGACAAGGAGACAAAATCAGTTAAGTGGGGAAATGAAAGCCTCTTTAACAAATGGTGATGGCAAAATTGGAAAACTATCTGTAGAAAACTCAAGCAAGACCATACACAAAAAAAACAGCTCGAAGTGAGTCAAGAACATAGGAGTAAAACCCAGGATTATAAAGTTCTTCAGAAATAAGCTTGGAAGAACTCTAGAACCCCTAATTCACAACATGAACAGTCTTCCAAGCATCTTGAAAAAACCTACAACCAATAGAAAATGAAATAGATGACTGAGACTTTCTAAGACTCAAATTCCTATGCACATAAAAAACTTCTCCAACAGAGTCTAAAGGAAAGCCACGGACTGGAAAAGATACATGGTAATGATTTAACTGAAAAGGAACTCATATCTAAAATTTATAAACTACTCCAGCACCTTAACAAGAAAAAAGTGAACAACACAGTCACAAAAATGGGCAGAGGATATAAACAGACACTTCACTGAAGAAGACACTCAGCAAACAAACATATGAATAAATGTTCAAAATCCCTAGCTCTAAGAGAGATGTAAATCAAAACAACAGTAAGATATCATCTCACCCCAGTAATAATAGCAAAGTGCAACAGAACAGCAAACAATAAATGACTGGTGAGGTTGTGGAGGGATTGGAACCCTTATCTACTGCTGGAAGGAGAATATAGCTTTTACAAATATTCAAAGTTTAGAACTATAAACCTCTGATGGGTAATGGGAGGTGAGGAGGCAACCCTGTCCCCTGACTCCGAGTTACCTAGTGGTTCATACTGATGCCATTTTTAGGACAGGAAGCACTTTGATTTCTACTTTGCACTCAAGGTCAGAACTTATTTTCAGTTCATTAAGCATAGTATAGTTATTTCTTCCTCTAACTTTTAAAAATAATTATAAATTATTAGTATACTTCATTCCCGCAATTAGTCCAGAAGGCTAGCCAGCTGTATAAGTCAGTTACATGGCCTTTAGGAACAATTTCATTCTTTTCATAAATTACTTTTTAAAGATTCTCTCTAAGGCATGTATTCCTCTTTGAATTAACTTTTTACTTGGTTAATCACTTTCTCTTTTGGCATCTTGGTTGAGAACAGAGAAGATGTGCTCTTACCCAAGCTCTGAAAGCTTTATGAGACTTCTCAGATCAATATATTGTATTTGGCAGTTCTTTCATTAAGTGTTTTATGCAATTATTTTATAATTAACCAACAGTTGTGATGTGAATCATTTAGGTTATGATGATAAAAAATTTCCAACTACTTAATCAGCAGCTTGAATCAAATTTTTTTTTAAACCATAATGCTTACAGTGGTGGCTCTGAATAGAGTTGATTAGCAGTATTCTGTGAAATATGCTTATATATTGAGAATATACAATTTTTTCTCTGGTCATTTATGCCTTGTAGACATTTATCTGTATTGTAAAAATCAACCTCATTTTATGAGATAATCTAGTTATATCACTAAAATAGAGCTTCTTCTCCCTTTCTTACAGATAAGTATGGCATGCATATTAAGAATAGAGAAAAAGAAATGCTTAATACTGCTATTTTTTTTTTCTGAGTCTCAAAATTATAAAGAAGAATGTAAAGAAGTCTAATAATCCCACTACCTGGAGTTAATTCCTTTTAATCTTTTAAAATGTTTTGTTTTGTCTCATCTTGTCCTAAGCTGTTTTAAGTAAAACCCAGATAATCATCTATGCATAAATCTATATACCATTATTTTTCATTTCTGATATCACAAGATGGGAGCACTGGTGATATCACAAGAATTGTTTTTTGTTATTAGTATAGTGTTTTATCATTATTAGTGTAGTATAATGTAGTACAGAACTACATTTCCAGTTTTATTATAATCTAACAATCTTATTTTCTAGAGTTAATTTCCTACCTAGATTTGAACGTTGTGTTTGTTTCTGCCCTGAACATCTATCTTGGTGTACAAAGCTTAGTGGTGTTTAGATTTTTTTTTAATGGTCATGTTCTAGAAATTAGAGATTGTATACATTATCTTAAGAGATTTTAGAAAATTCCTTGTAAATGTCTGCATCCAAAAGCTCGGTTGAAAACCTCAAACTTTGAATACATTAATTAGCATAAGTGTTCCTAATATATCTTAACTTATTGAATGAAAGTAGAAGTTATGCTAATTTCATTATTTAATTATTAGTACCTTAGCTATGTAGTGCTGCTATAACAGAAATACCACAAATGTATGGTTTTAAAACAGAAACGAATCCTTTCACAATTTAGAAGCCTGGATATTTCATAGCACTAGACTAGGAGGCGGCTTTCTCTCTGTTGAAGCTGAGAAAGATCTCTGTTTCCTTTCAACAACTGTAGGCCCAAGTGTCTTAACACCAGTCTTTCTCTTTCTTGGTTAAGGAGGCTCTCAGTGCTTTGGTATCCTGGATCCAAAGAACAAGCTTCTCTACTGACCTACCTTTCTTTGTGATACTGAGGTCCTACCTCTGCTTGTTTTTCTCCCCTTTTGTCTCTTGTAAAATAAAATATGATGCAAGACTCACCTCAAGGAAACTCTCCTACCCCAGGATTAAGGTTGTGACCTTGAGTTAGAGGGTTGCATCTTCCTCTGATCTTACTATTTTAATATAACAAACATGACTTAATCCTTTTTTGTCATTAGCTGCCATCAAGTTGAATACAACTCAGTGACCATATGAACAGCAGACCTGAACCTTGCCTTTTATTTTTTCCTGAACCCTGTCTTATCCTGTGCCAAATTCATCATCTCTGACACACTTTGAACCAGGACGGACACACAGTCCCTATGTCAATCTATCTTGTTGAATGTCTTCCTCTCTTTTGTTGACCCTCCGCATTCAAGCTTGTTGTCCTTTTCTAAGGAATAGCCTCTTCTAGCAACATGTCCACAGTATGAGAGACAAACCTTCACCATCTTCCCCTCCAATGAGCACTCTGCCTCTGTCTTCTCCAAGACAATATCTGTTCTTTTGATACTCCATTGGATCTTCAGCACTCTTCTCCATCACCACAGATTATCTATTTGTTTTCTTTCTTATTTGTTAGCATTATAATTGATGCAGTGATTGCTTGTCAATTTGCTGGACTTGTGAGTTTCCTTGAGGCTGAAGGCTAGCCACTGGTGTTTCAAATGTGAGATGACTCACTCATGGTGGACATGTTTTACTGAAGCCCCAAGATTAAGGCAGAATAGGAAGTAGGACTGGCCATTCACTTCTGAAATAGCAGGCCTCTGAAATCTTTCCTCACTCCCCAGCAATCATTTATATGCTTTATTTATGAATTTGGCTATTCTAGACACTTCAGAAATATAATGATTGATACAAATAAAATTTGTAATAACTTGTGACTGGTTTCTTACACTTAACATTATGTTTTCAAAACTCCTAAATTTGTAATAACTTGTGACTGGTTTCTTACACTTAACATTATGTTTTCAAAACTCCTCTGTGTATCAACAATTGATTCCTTCTTATAGCTGATTATTATCCCATTGTTTGAATATACTACATTAGTTTATTTACTCGTCAGTTAATGGATATTTGGTTGTTTCCTCCCTGGGATTATTATGCATAATTCTGCTATGAACACCTATTAACAAGGCTTTGTGGGGACATTCATTTAAAATTCTCTGTATAAACCCAGGAGTGGAATTACTCATCATACAATAATTATATTTAACATTTTAAGGAGTGTCAGACTGTTTTCCCAGTAGTTGAACCCAATACAGAAGGGATTCTATTCCACTGGTTTCTTGCCATCACTTGTTATTTTCATTCTGTTCGGTTATAGCCTATCCTACTGGGAATGGAGTGATCGCTTGTACATTTTTCAGACAAAATGTAAAACAAACCCAAAAAAACAATTGTTAAGTGTGTAAATATGTAGTAAAGATAGATGATAGATAGATAGATAGATAGATAGATAGATAGATAGATAGATAGATAGATAGATCTAGTATCCTAATGGATAAGGAACTGTGTTGCTGGTCCAAAGGCAGGTGGTTTTAATCCACTAGTTGCTTCGTAGGAGAAAGATGATTTCTCTCCTCCTGTGTGGTTTATACATGTTTTTCTTGTATGATATTGTGTTGGAATCAACTCATAGTAGACCTTCCAGTGACTTTTCTGTGTCTATACATCTCATGAGAGGTGATTGCTTCTTTTTCCCACAAAACTGCTAGTAGAATGTACAATCAGTAGAAGATAAAATAGATGAATAGGCTCTTCTAAGAATCAAATCCCTATGCACATCCAAAACCTTCTCCAACAGGTTAAAAAAGGGAAGCCACCGACTGAGAAAAAGTATTTGGTAATGACATATCAGATAAAGGATTTATAGCCTGAATTTATAAAATACTTGAGCACCACAACAAGATAAAGGTAAATAATCCAATAGAAAAATGGGCACAGGATATGAACAGACACTTCACTGAAGAAGACATTCATATGGATAACGAGCACATGAAGAAATGTTCAAAATCCCTAGCTTTAAGGGAGATGCAAATCAAAACAACTATGAGATATCATCTCACCCCAGACAGAATAGCAAAATTTAACAGAACAGCAAGCAACAAATGTTGGCATGGTTGTGGAGAAACTGGAACCCTTACTCACTGTTGGTTGGAGTGTAAAATGGTGCAACCCCTGTGGAAGGCAGTATGGCACTTTCTCAAAAAGTGCAAATAGAGATACCATTTCACCCAGCAATTCCACTACTGGAAATATACCCCAAAGAGACCATAAATGACATCCAAGAAGATATATGCACACCCATGTTTATTGCGGCTTTGTTCACAGTAGCAAGGAGTTGGAAACAATCTAAGTGTCCATCAACAAATAAATGGATAGAGAAGCTGTGGTATATTCACACAATGGAATACTATGCTGCATTGAAAAACAAGGAACTCATGCAATATTATTGAAAATGGGTGACCCTGGAGGACATTATGCTGAGTGAAGCATCCCAGTCACAAAAGGACAAATACTGCATGGTGCCACTGTTTTAAAACAGGACTGACCTTGGGGTTGGGGAGAGACTGAGAAAGATGGGTTTAATAATGCATTGAAACAGATGAGGGAGAAAACTATTTAAAAGGGATATGTGATTAGGTAGTTTTGTCATGACAGAAGTCTAGAGCGAAGGCTGCATAGTGGAGTGGACCTGGAAGAGGGTTTGTAAAACAATGAAAGAATTTTTCTTTTACTTTTCCAAGAGGGTAGTGTACTAGGAGGGAGGGTTGGGAGGGGAGAAAATGGCAACAATTGATGAATGGAAATCCAAAGCCTCTATAATTTTTTTACTGAAATTAATAATAAATTTCAATTCAAAACAAACAAAAAACCTGCTAGTAGGTTTTAACCATGTGCCTTTGAGTTGGCAAGCAGATCCTTACCACTGGAGATATAGATATATATAGATATATAGATACAGATAGATATAGAGATAGATATTAGATATAGTTAATTAATTTATTAGCATTTTTTTTCCTTTGGTCATCATGATTACACAGACTGTCACTTCCCTGAGATGGAGAGACTAACAGTCTCTTTTCTTTAGTGTTTGGCACAGTGTCTGTTACACAGTAGGCACTAAATAAGATTTTTCAAGTTACTTAATCAAGAACTTTTAATAATGCACAGCATTACCTTTCCAAATGCTGAGGGACTTGCTGAGAAATAAGATGAATGTTAGCTCCCCCCTAGACCTGTAAGGATCACTGGAGGGTTAAGACATAAACATATGGGAAAAGTAACTTCCAGATGAAGTCTCTGATTAGATGTAAAACAAAGAGATCAGAGAGAGATTTTTATTTCAGATGCCACAGGAAGACTTAGAAGTGTGTGCTGTGGTGCACGGCGTCACCCAGCACAGATCTGAGGGGGTGGGGGGCGCTGCTAGCTCTCTCATTCCTTGGTGACCACTGAGGCACAGCTACTTCTGGTCAGCTTATGACAATATCATGATTTTTCCCAAGTGCTCAGGTTAATAACTGGGAAGGTCTTAGTTGTTGTCTGACTCTCTGTAGATTCTAACGTAGACACACTTGACTAGAGAGATGATCAAGGTCCTATGACCCGTACCGCATGTAATAACCACAATTCTTTTTTCTCCCCCGCCAGCCCTACTCCCTGATCCTTCTGAAGCCATTTTTCCCACTTCCCTGTCACCTAGAATAGTGTGATTGCTTCTTTTTCTGAAATCTTCTTACCCTTCCACTTGTTGAACTCTGAGACATGTTATTATTATAACATTGGTTTATATAACTTAGGTGACTTTAGCTTATCTATGAAGTTTCTTGATGGGAAAGATGTGAGCTTTAGATTTTCATTTCAGCATCCCACTAGTATTCCACTAGTGCTGTGCCGTGCACACAGCATCCAGTGATATGAATGACTTGGAATAATGCATGTTATCACTTTATTACCTTTCTGAAAGAGGAATGCAATGATTTCAAAAGTATTTAGCTTCTTGACATTTCTTCTTAAAGTGTATATATGTAATCTTGATAGAAAATGACTTCAAATCGGACAGGGCTGAAATTCCCCTGAGATATTGCTTAGAAAGCAGAGTCCTGAGAAGCTTCCTGCCTTTCCAGTTCTGGGGAGTGGGACCATAATAAAAAAGACAGAACAAAACATGGATCATCCCGAATACTTGGGTTTCACAACTAGGAAGCAATTTTGAAGAGTATTGGCATAAATTGTCAACTTACAGAAAAATAACATGCTCGTTATGATTTGGGAAACATGCTGAAAATGTAGCTTATTAGTTTCTCTTCATAAAAAAAGAAAAAATTCACAGAACTGAATATTAAAGACTAAAGTAGTAACTCTGGAAGGCTGTTGTCTGAACTATTGTGGAAATCCTATGTTTATGTATTTGCAAAACTTAATTATAAAAGAAGCACAATACAAAATGTACACTGAATTCTGGCATCATTAGATTATATTTCTTTAAGTCATCTCTTGAAATGGGTGATGAGAAATTTTTTCCCAGGGACCAGATTGCTTTCAAGAATAGCATGTTCTTGTGTGAGCGAGTCCGTTTTCTGCATACTAACTCTGCAAATTGGCCCATTAGTGCATCTGGTTCACAAGAGTCTAGTTCATTTCAGTTCATTTTTGAAAAAAGAAAATCTTGTTGAGTTCCCTGCTGCTGCTGCCAAGCCCTGTCTGACGTTCTAGAATGGTGTTTTAGAAAGCCAGTGCTTGTCAGTGCTTGTCAGGTGCTGAGCTAGTGCTCTGTGGACATAAACTCAAATAATTTGCACAGAAACCTTTATTTTTGAACCTCTACTTTGGATGTTCTCCTATGGTGCTATTTACTGCCTCTGAAAACCTGCTGCAGAGTGAGCTATGAGTCAGTTCTGAATACGAGATTAGCTTGAGAAAGATTAATTAAGTCTTTTGACTGAAGTGGAAATCTCACCTCTGCGACCTAGTCTTGGTTTCTTTACTTCTGCCCAAATAGTTTACACTAGTGAACTAACAGCTAGAACCTATGTCTTCTCAGAGCTTTCTGCTTATAACAGATGCACACTGTCTCACCATATATGCTTTTAGCTGTAATTCAGTTTTCGCTTATGTCTATCAGAGATGGGGTCTTATGATTTACAGTTCTCTGTTCTTCCTGTGATCTTTGAAGATCTCATATTACAGCTGACCATGTTGTATCTACTCACTTCCCACTTCTCACGTTGGGTGTATGAGCCCGGAGCACTCAGTCTATGCTGGATGCGTGATGTAACCTGTAGTGAGTTGTGTTACTAACTAATGTAAAGGCTGTGCATCTGCAGTGGTTTGAATCCATCAGTGACTCCATAGGAGAAAGATGGGATAGACTCAGAAACCTGAGGAAGGGCACTTGGGATCCTAACTGACTTGGTGTCAATCAGTGAGTGAGCGAGCGAGTGAAAGACCAATGATGTCCACTAGAACATTCTTTGATAATGGAAAAGTCCTAGAAATCTGTGCCGCCTAGTACAGTAGTTCCATGTGGATACTGATATGGCTAGAGAGGCTTAAGAACTGAGTTTTAAATTTCCTCTTAAGCAACCATTGGAGTTAGTGACACTATTAATACACAGCATCCTTCCACACCTGTCTCTTCATTGTTATTTTTGTTTGCCTATTCCACTTTTCACTGCCTGTTCAGATTTCAGCCCATTGACCCAAAGAGTTTTGCACCAGTATCGTTCCTGTTGGGCTCATTCAGCTTTAAGGAAACTTTTTGTTAAGCTACAAGATACTCCTGTGACAATGTTTAAGTACAAACATTGTAGAACTGTAACTCCTCTAAAGGCAAGGACAGTTATTTACTAATTTTTATGTATTCAGGACACATGTTGTGCAATAGATCAGGAATTGGCAAACTTTCTCTGAAAAATCAGATAATACCTCTTTTTCAGGTTTCTAGGCTGTATTCCAATACAGTCTAGACTCTATTCCAATGACTCAGCTATGTTGTTGTGGGCAGGCAGCCATAGACAGTATGGAAGTGAATGAATATGGCTGTGCTGCAGTAAAGCTTTATTTACAAAACAGACCTCAGGCTGCGTTTCACCCTCAGGCCAAAGTTTTGTGAATCCTTAAGGCACATAGTTGCTATTACAGAAAAATTAAAACATTAATTCATCATTCAAAAATTATTTTTTTCCTACTATCTGCTGGTTTCTCTGAGTTCATAGTTTCCAGAGGCATGTGGTTTAGGAAGTAGATGCCACGCCTGCTTCCCAACCTGTCTTAAAACTGGGAGCTGCACCAAACACTGTCCACCATGGGCAGCCACTATGGCTTTTGAAACCCCAGTGGTATAAGGTTGAGCATTACAGCAAACCCAGATTACCTCAGCACAGCAAATTGACAGAAGAGTGCTGTATGACTTAGAAGAATGTTCCTCCAAAATATAGTATCAAAGGATTAAAAGATAATCCCTCAGACCTGATTTACTATAAATAAAGGCCCTCCAGAAGGTTTTGTTGACTCTAAACAAGAGACTTTAATAATAATAATAATAATATTGATTTTTTTTAATTCCACAATAACCCTCAACAAAAACAAGAGAGCCCAGCTTACAGAGTCCAGTCACTTCACCCAGCTTCCAAAATGGAGACAAGGGCTTGGCCTTAAATGTGAGTGTCCCCCTGGAGGTCTTACTGACTCTAAATAAGAGGCTTAAACAAAGAAATAATCTACACAGATCCTCAACCAAAACAAGAGTACCAGTATACAGTCAACCCAATGGAAGTCCAAAATGGAAGAAAAGGGCTTGTCAGTATATTTTGTTGTTGCTAAGTGCCATCTAGTATTGACCCCCAAAACAAAAGACTTTAACCTTGTTCTATAACTATTTATATGTCCTTTCTCTAAGTTCATAGAGTTTCACAGGCATGTTTAGGAAGTGGATGCCACTCCAGCTTCCAAGCCTGTTTTAATCTGTTAGCTAACAATATCTGTTAGATATTGTCAAGCAAGTGTAACCATTATGGCACTTGACACCCCAATGGCACAGCTTTCAGTGTCACAGCAGTCCATAGTTACCTCAATACAGATAAATGACAGAAAAGTGCTATACCACGTAGGAGTGTTTATTTTAAAATCAATAACAAATGAATCTCAAAAGGCCGCAGGTCCACCCGTGCTTCAGCAAAAGGCCTCTGGCCAGCCAAACAGGACCCAGAGAACTTCCTCACCTCTAAAGCCACACGAAACCTTGTGACACTGTTGTGTCAAATGTGATAATGGTTACCCATGGTGAACAGTGTTTGGTGGAGCTCCCTTATTAAAGCTAGCTTGGAAGCAGGAGTGGCATCCATTTCTGAAATAGCTTGCCTCCAGAACCTCTATGAACTTGGAGAAATGATGAAAGTTATACGAGTGTTCAGGTCTCTTATTCATAGGGTCTCTATGAGTTGTCTACAACTCGATGGCACTCAACAACAACAACAAAAACTGTCTGCCGAGTCCTTGGTTTACAAAGTGAGCACACACATAAGGGTCCTGCTTTCCCCTCAAGAGGAGAAGTTGATTTTAAAACTGGGGGGAAGGGCTGGGCATGGAGAAAACTGCAACAATGAATGAATGGAAATCCAAAATCTCTGTAAATGTTTATTAAAATTAATAAAATAAAATTTAAAAAATAAACCAACAAAAGATAACATCCACTATTCAAATAAATAAATAAACAAATGAATAAATAAATAGCTACCTTGTGAGAACTAAATTTTGTATATATGGGTTTAGAAAATGAATAAGATAAAACTGGCATCTGTGGTTAAGAAATAGCTGCTACTACTACTTGAGACAGAGTGGTCAGGAAAGATATCTTTTCCGATCTAATGATCTGAGACTTGAATAACAAGAAGTACCAACCTCATGAAGGACCATAAGCAGAGAATTTCAGGTAGATAGAAACAAGAATAAAGGTTCAGGTCTAGAGGTGCTTTCCATATCTAAGAATATTTAAGAAATAGAAAGTCTGTGAGGGTTAAACACAGTGGAAGTGTGACAACAGTTTGAACTAAGTTAATAAGAATTTGCAAGGACTTTCATGTGGTGAGATTTCTTTGGTAGTATGTAAGCAAGAGAGGAAGTGGGGGAAGAGGAAGGAGGAAAAGTGATGAAGAAAAGAAAAACAGAAAGGAGGAAAGAAAAGATGGAACCGGAAATATATACTGATTTTTTAAATTATTTTCTTAATTGTATAGTATGCCATATGGTGGACTGTGAAGTGAACTGTTATTTAAATCCATCAGTCATTCTTGGGGAAAAGTTAAGGCAGACTGCTCCAGTTAAGCTATAAAGCCTTGGAAATCTGATGACGTGTCACCATAAATTGCAATCAGTTTGGTGACAATAGCTTTTTTTTTTAATTTGGTTTATGAGATCAGAAATGTTGGTAGAGTATGAGTTAAGCATTGGGCTGCTAACCAAAAGGTTTATGGTTCTAATCTACCAGTGGCTCCATGGCAGAGAGATGAGACAGTCCATTGGAAAATATTTATAGGATTGAAAACACAGCAAGACAGTTCTCTTCTGTCCTATAGGCTCATTATGAGCCATAATTGACTGAAAGGTAGAGGTTTTCTTGAGTTATGTAATTTCATTGTTTTCACATCATACTTTGTTGTTTTCACCATCCCATATCTCTAGAAGCCTGGTCCTGTATGGTCCTTACAGAATTAGTGGATGGACTATGTCCATCTACCCTGGCCACTTGGTATTGCTTCCCAGGAAAATTCATTTATAGATTCTCTAAGCAAGGTCAACTTTATGGAATATTCCTTTATTAATATTGTGACTCTGGTGTATCATGTTAGTATTTATTTTCTTTTTACCTTTTAATGCCTATTTTAAGATAGCACTTTGAGTATTTTGGATACTCGTGTAATATAGAACTTTCTGGAATGTTTTGATAGTTATAAATCTCTGCTGTAAAGCCTGTTTTCAGCAATCACCAATTAAGAATATTCTTAAGCAATTCTGGTGCTTTCTGCTTGAGTTTAAACTGTTTTTTTCAAGTGTTGAGTTTATATGTGTAGGTGTTAAATTTCTCTGAAGTAGATTCATATTCCATAGATTGTAGAATATGAAATGGTACTTGTTGGTTTCATTTGGAGGAATAATCAAGGTGCATGATATGGTTTAGCTGATTGTTCTGCTTTGGCTAGTACAACAGAATACAAATATTTGACCTTCTCAATAACATCATTATTCATAATTATAAGGGGTTATTTAGGTGCAATTAAAAACCTGATAGAATGTGATTATTTGTATTGAGAGTGTACTTTCTCTGTCCTTGTCATTCTAGTCCTTTAGTTAAATTGAAAATGAGATATATGTATTTATTTTACTAGAAAAAATCATTAATAGCATAATTTAAACAAATGGAGACAATTATAGTTAGTAATTTAGTAAATCGGATCTTACACTTCCAGAAAGAAGTTGATATAATATAAATCTAAAAAGAAATGAACACGCTGTGATTTATCACATTGTTTCATGAATAAGTTTATATGGAGCTTTGTAAAATTGGTGTGCCTATTGAATTATATGCAAAGGCAGACTTTCAGAGAAGATTTGAAGAGATGTCTTAAAGTAACTTAATTTCCAAGTACTGTCATTTTTGCTGATGTTTCTGGAATCAGCAAAATTCTGAATCCTGGCTGTAGCTGGATTAATCAATAAAGTTTTATTGAAATACAACCCTGCTGGTACATTATTTAAGCACTTAGTTATTACTCAAAAGGTCAGCAATTGGAATTCACCAAAAAAGTACTGAATGTCCCATGGACTGTCAAAACAACAAACAAATCTATCTTAGAGTAAAGGCAGTCAGGGGGATTCCACAGAGGCTTGTTTTCAGGGGTAAAAAGACATCATAAGAAGGACACCATGACACAGTGTCTGTAACAATGGACTTGAATATATCAGAGATTGTGAGGATAGGACAAGGCTCAGATCTGTTGTTTATAGGGTCTCTATGAGTCATAATTAATCAGGGAACACCTAACAACAGTCACTGTGTTAGAGAAAAATGTGATGGTTCCCTAAAGATTTATGGCCTTGGAAAACCTGTGGAGCAGTTCTACTCTGTGTTACAGAGTCAGTTTGAGCAGAAACCAACTTGAATAGCTGTGGGTTATGTGTTGGATATAGAGCTGTGCATGATTCTAGTTTACCTATGGCTCCTTTTATTTTATTTTTTTTTTTTTGCTACACTTGTCAGATTTGTATTACTATAACAGAGACAATGTGACCTACAAAACCTATTTTTCCATCTGGTCTTCTGCAGGTTATTTCTGGTGACCTTTGTACTAAGAAATTAGAGTGAAAAAAAAAAGGAAATTTTATACTAGTTGTTTTGAAAGTAGTTAGAGCAACTTCCAGAATCCAAAAGTATATTTCTGTCCTGGAAATATATTCACTTATTCATGCTAATAATAAATTTATGCAATCCTCATAAAATTTAAATTAGGTAATAGAATAATCTAAATTAAGTTCCCTTTTGTGATTGGAAATTGCAACTAATTAACTACATTGATCAATAGTAATTAGTGTTATAAAACAAAATGCCTGTGAGTGATTGTACAAAAAACCAAATATGATTTGGAAGACTTCACTCAAAGTATTTAGAAAAGAATTTTTTTTCTGGAATTGTGTTAACTTACTCATGACAATAATAAAAATTATGCAACAATCATCAAATTTAAACAGATGGTAGAAGGATAGAAATGAAAAGTTATAACAGAGATACTTTATTATAAATATATAAAAATCATCAGCGTATATGACAGAAAAATATCCATACTTTTTTAAAAATATGTAAATGTATTTACTTGTCTGCTTAACTGTTGTTTGTTATGTGCAGTCGAGTCATTTGCGACTCATCGCGACCCTATGTACAAGAGCTCTAAACGCTGTTCTATCCTGTGCCAACCTAGCCATCTCAAACACATTTATTCCCACCGCTCCAGTCACAGAATCGATCCATCTCATCAAAGGTCTTCCTTTCCTTCGCCGCCCCTCCACACTGCCAAACATGATGTCCTTCTCCAAGGACCAGTCCCTCCTTACAACATGTCCAAAGTATGTCAGATGAAGCTTCAGAATCCTTGACTCCAAGGAGCATTCTGCCTTCACCTTCTCCAGGACAAACATGTTTGTTCTCCTAGCAGTCCGTGGGCTATTCAACACTCTTCTCCAGCACCAAGTCTCAAAGCCACCAATTCTCTTTCTATCAACCCTATTCACTATCCAGCTCTCTGATGCATAGCACATAATTGTGAAGACTATGGCCCAGATCAGGTGCACTTTAGTCTCTAGCCTGACATCATTGCTCTTCAGTACTATTGAGAGGTCCCTCACAGCCAACTTTCCCAATGCAATTTGTCTCTTGATTTCCTGGCTGCTGTTATCAAGAGTGTTGATTGTGTAGCCAAGCAAACTAAAACTGTTAACTATCTCAATCTCTTCACCATCCATCCTGATGCTGCCAATTGGCCCAGTGGTGAGAATCTTTGTTTTTGTGATGTTGAGCTTCAATCCATATAGAAGGCCACAGTCCTTGACTTTCTGCAGCAAGAGCTTCAGGTCCTCCTCAGTTTCAGTGAGCAGGGTTGTGTCATCTCCATAACGCAGGTTGTTGATGACTCTTCCACCAATCCTGATGCCACATTCCTCTTCATACAGCCCAACATCTCGGATGATCTGTTCTGCATACAGACTGAAAAGGTATGGAGACAGAATACATCCCTGATGGACCCCCTTCTTGATTTTGAACCATGTAGTGTCTTCTTGCTCTGTTCTGACAACTACTTTTTGGTCCAAGTGTATTTCTTCCATCTTCTCTTGATACTTCCTGGATCATTTAACATTCTGCCCAAAGTATCCTTAAGTATTGCCACCCGTGGCTTGAATTTGTTTTTCAGCTCCTTCAGCTTAAGAAACGCTGAGCGAGTTCGGCCCTTTTCATTTTCTGACTCCAGCTCTCTGCACATTTCATTATAGTATCTTGCTTTGTCGTCCCAGGCTGCCTTTTGAAATTTTCTGTTTAGCTCTTTGATTTCTTGGTTTCTTCCTTTAGCTTTGGCTTCTCAGCATTCTAATGCAATATTCAGAGTCTCATCTGACATCCATCTTGGTCTTTTCTTCTTTTTCAGCCTTTGTAATGATCTTTTGCATTCTTCATGGACAATTATCTTGATATCCTCCCAGAGCTCGTTTGGCCTATGCTCATTGGTGCTCAAGGCCTCAATCCTGTTCCTGAGATGGTTTTGAAATTTGAGTGGGATAGACTCAAGATCAAATTTTGGTTCCCATGGACTTGATTTAATTTTCCTCAACTTCAGCTTGAACTTGCATATGAGTATTTGGTGGTCTGTCCCACAATCAGCACGCGGCCTGGTTTTCACTGCTGATACTGAGCTTCTCTACTAAGTCATTCAAATATATACACCAACAACTAGAGACAAATAGGAGGAAATAGAAGATTTCTACCAACTATTGCAGTCAGAAGATGATCTAACATGCAATCAAGATGCATTGATCATAATGGGAAACTGGAACACAAAAGGTCGGAACAGGGAAGAAGGATCAGTAGCTGGAATATACGGGCTCGGTGAGAGAAATGAGGCTGCTAAGTCATTCAAATACATACACCAACAACTAGAGACAAATAGGAGGAAATAGAAGATTTCTACCAACTATTGCAGTCAGAAGTTGATCAAACATGCAATCAAGATGCATTGATAATAATGGGCAACTGGAACACAAAAGGTCGGAACAGGGAAGAAGGATCAGTAGCTGGAATATACGGGCTCGGTGAGAGAAATGAGGCTGGAAATAGAATGATAGAGTTCTGCACATTCAGTGATTCACTCATTGCAATACCTTCTATAAGAAACATATACACAGACTATACACATGGATCTCTCTGCGTAATATGTTTGAAAATAAATAAATAATAATTACAAAGGCTCAAAGAAGCAGCAAATCCACAGACATAATAGCCCTCACAAGCCATGGATTCCTTTAAATGGAGACTAGATAGACTAAATTATACCTAAATATTTCTGACCAGAGAAACAATAAGAAGTCTTAGATGGCATGAGAGAAAACTATAGAATGAAATTCAAGTTTAAGTTAAAAAAGAGAGATGCGCTGAACTGATGGAGACTAAAGCAATTCACAGGACTATAATTCTCTTTGACTTTGGAACTGAAACCATTTTGGAAAGTGATCTTTTACCCAAATAATTGTCTGCCTTAAAAAGAAACAATATCACCCACAAATAATGTGCTTCCTGAAACAATCAACCCAGTTAGTCAAAATGGTCAGATTTTACAAAAATGTGATTCAAGGAAAAGAAGGAAAGCTGGATCAATGTTCACAAAAACAGGACAGAAATAATGAGAACACTGACATGCTATGAAAATTGTAACCACAGACATGGAAAAAATTGTGTGAAAGTTGTTGTTCTAGGATAGGTTTTCTAGAAAAGTAAAACCAGTGAGGGAGGCTTAGATAGAGACAGGAAATGACACATGAACTCGGCAGAGGTTAACAAGTCCATGAGTCAGTCAGATGTCAGGAGAGGGGTTTCTTCTGCCTCCCAAAGCTGTAAGCCTGACAGCTCCAAAGCTGACAGGTCGGACTGCAGGCTGCTTGGGTCTGAGGTTGATGAATCTAAGATTAGCAGGCAGGATAGCAGGTTACTGGCTCAAGTCCAAATAATTGGAGATCAGATGATCATGAACCTGCTGCAAGATCTTGATTCAAGCAAAAAGCAAGAGATTTGCCAGATGTCATACATTCCTTGTAGGCCATAAATCTGAGGAAATCCCTTTAAACAGATAGGCTGCTCATAGAAAATATCATTCTGGAGATGATAACATTGTATCAAAGAAATAATTACATTAAATCAGGTGAAATGAATGAGTATATCATAGATGCCAATCCAGAGAGTCACAGGAAACAATCCATCACCTGGACTATCACAACTGCTAAACATAATCTAGTTTTTATAATTTACACACAAAATACAAAAACTATATTTCAAATCAATGAAAAAATTACAGATATATTTGAAGGTACTGTCCTATTCTCTACCAATGTAATTCAAAGGCATCAGTTATTCTTTGGTTTTGCTTGTTCACCAGATTCATATGCATATAAAATGATTATAAATACCATAGCTTAGATCAAGTGTACCTTAGTTTTTTAAGAGATGTATTTGAACTTGTAAATTATAAAAAAAGAGGACAGCCCTTAAAGGGATGGGTTGACAACAATGAATTCACACATAAACTCTAATTTAAGGATGGCATAAGACCAAGTATGTTTTGTTCTGCTTTACAAAGAGTTTGTATAAATCACAATTAATTTAACAGTAGCTAACAACAACCAATTTTAACCCCATTCTCATGACATGTATATGTGGGTCTGTTTTTTAGCCTGTCTGTTTTGTTTGATAAGCGTCTTTTGTTTCTTCTCTTTGTTGTGTGCTGATTCCAATATATAATGACCCATCAGGTATCCTAGCCTGTAATCTTCATGGGGGCAGATTACTATGTCTTTCTCCTGAGGAGTAGCTTGTGGGTTCCCACCACCACTTCTTTTGGGCAACTGCTCAACACTTAAGCACTGTACAGGAAGAGTTGCTTAAAACTTCTTCCAGAAGAAGACCAAGAGATGCAGTAGTGAAGTACTTGACTGCTAATTGAAAGGTTGACTGAAAGGTTTGAAACCATCAATGACTCAACCAGAGGTAAAGCCTAGTAATATACTTTCATGAAGATTAGAGTTTGGGGAAGCCTATGGAGCAGGTCTGCTCTGTCATGTGAGGTTTCTGTGAGTCAGAATCAACTCAAAAGTAATGGATTTTGGGGACTTTTATGTGTATAATAAGCATATCAGCCACTCTTTTTAAAATTTTTTTAATTGTGATTTTAATGAACGTTTACAGAAAAGTTAGATTTTTTCATTCATTCACTATTGCATATTTTCTCCCTATCCCATTGCAGTTCATTAAAAAAATAACCTTTAAAAAATTATTCTTTTTTTAAATAATTTTTTCATTGTTGCACAATTTCTTCCCTTTCTCCTACCTGTCTCCCAGTTCACTTTGCTATGCACTTCCTATTCTGGACTGTTGTCATACAAATAATATGTAATCATATATTTCTTTTAAATAGTTCTTTCCTTCATCTGTTTTAATGCAATGTTCATTATTTATCCCTTCTTTTGTTAGTTTCTCCCCAATCCCATGTCAGTTCTGTTTCATAACAGTGGAATTATTTCCTAAGCATAGTATCATCCCAGGGTCACCCACATTGTGTATATTTTATGAGTTCCTTGTTTTATAGGGATGTATAGTCCATTGTATGAATACACTATAATTTTTCTATCCATTCATTTGTTGATGGACATTTGGGTTGCTTCCATCTCTGCTATTATAAATAACACAGCACTAAACATGGGTGTGCATATATATGTTTGGGTGGAAGCACTGGTTTCTTTAGGGTATAGTCCCAGTAGTGAAATTGCTTGGCCAAATGGTGTTTCTATTACTACCATTTTGATAAAGCACCATACTGCCTTCTATAGTACTGGTACCATTTTACACTCCCATCAGCAGTGAATAAGGATTCCAATTTCTCTACAACCTCACTAGCATTTGTTGTTTGCTGCCCTATTGAACTTTGCAATTTTTACTGGGGTGATTAATTACATTTTCTTTTTCTTTATTTCTATTTTTATTTATCGTGACCCATTGGGACTTTTACACTAATTTTATTTTATTTTGTGAACTTTTGTGGGAAAAAACCTGTTAGAATTTATAAATGACATGATATTGAATAAATAGATTTAATTTAGGGAACTGTGACCTTAAGGTTATATTGAGTATTTAGGTCTCCATTTTTGCTGTGGTAAACCAAGTCTATGATGTTAATTTAATAAAGGCTTCAATTTTTAATTTAAATGGATATTTTCTTAGTGACTTATTAGTTTGCAAAATTAAAGAACAAAGACTCATATTTGTTTGTCTCATTGACAGTGAACACTAAGCCCATGAAAGTTTTTAGAATGATTTGTGAAAAGATAAATTGGTTGTGTAATGAAAAACTCAGTGATTTTTTCTTTTGCGATTATTTTCAATAAGATATATTTGTATGTCCTTTAAAAAACAGAGATAGTGAGGGAGGAAATTGTGTCACAAAGAATGAATATTAAAAATGAAAAAAAGTAAATTGAAGGAGGGAAAAGGGAGTGAGAGGAAGGAAAATGTGTAACAATGATTGAATGAAAATCCAGCTTTTCTGGAAATTTTCATCAACATCACAATTTAAAAAAATATTTTAAAAATGGAGAAAGGTATGGCTCATATCGAGAAGAATGGGAATCCCAGAACATTTCCATGTGCTCCTGTGGAATCTATACCTAGGCCAGCAAGCTGTGATGTGAACAGAGTGAGAGTTTAAAATCAGAAAGAGTATGCTTTAGGGTTATATTCTTTCTCCATACTCATTCAATCTGTATGCTGAGCAAATATTTCATGAAACTGAACTCTGTGAAGAGAAGCATGGCATCAGGATTGGAGCAAGACTCATCAACAGACTGCTTTATGCTAATGACACAACTTTGCTTACTGAAAGTGCACTTTCTGCAGACATCACGGGTTACAGACTTTGGTGTGAATTACATCTCAACGTTGAGAAGACAAAGCTCTTCACTACAGGCCTGACAGTCAACATCATGATAGATGGAGAAAAGGCTGAAGCTGTCAATGATTTCATCTTGCTTGGATCAACAATCAACAACCTTGGTGTCAGCGGTCAAGAAATCAGGATATATATTGCATTGAGCAAGTCTACTGTCAGGGACCTCTCCAAAATACCGAAGAGCAGTGATGTCAGTTTGAAGACTTAAGTGTGCCTGATTCAGGTCACAGTCTTCTCAATCGCCTGCTATACATCAGAGAGCTAGAAAGTAAATAAGAATGATAGAAGAAGAATTGATACCTTTGAATTGTGGCATTGGAGAAGAGTACTGAATATCCAATGGGCTCCCAAAAGAACAAACAGTTGTGTCCTGGAAAGGGTGTGTCCAGAGTGCTCTTTAAGAGGCAAGGATTACAAAGCTTCATCTTTCATACGTTGGACATGTGGCTAGGGGAGGCTATTCCTTGGAAAGGAACATTAAGCTTGGAAAAATGGAGGGTTGGCAAAGGAGAGAAAGACCCTCAAGGAAATGGGTTGACACTGTGACATCAGCAGCGAGCTCTAGTGTCCGAGATGATAATGTCACAGGATAGGGCAAATTTCAGATTGGCTGAGTTATACTCGACAGCACCTAAAGGCAGCAACAATGCACACCCTGGGGAGCTCTGGTGGCCTAGTTTTAAGAAGCTGCCCTGTAATCGCGAAGACATGAGGTTTAAATTCACCAAATGCTCTGCCCAAGAGGGATGGGCAGTCTCCTCTTGTGTGCTTTACTGACTCAGAAAACCCACTGGAGGATCAGCTATGAGTCGGTTCTGACTCTAAGTCAAACAACAACTACTTCCTTTTCTCTCCCACCTTCTCACCTCCCCCCCCCAAAAAAATACAAAGTATTCCAATGGAAAATCTTAATAAAAATAGCTTTTTAGTAAAAAAAATAATACATTTTTACTTCTAATAGCTCCCAGAAACCTGATTTTCATGTTCTATCCATCACTGGATCATGCTTTTAGCTAAGAATCTAATCATCTATCCTTGGAATATTTTTGAATTTAAATTATTGCTAATATTTAGACTTTTATACATAGTCATTTCTCTGTTCTCACTACTTGAAGTTCAATGTTTATGACTTGTCAAAATAAAATTAGAAGTTTTTTCTCCTTCATATCCACATCTAAAAATGTCATTTTGAAAATGGTAATAAAATAGAGCATTAAACCAAAATTAATATGATGATGCTGAAGGTGTGACCTAATTAAAATGCAAATGTAAGCACACTTCCTTAAAATTGACAGTGCGGCTCAGATACTCCCCAATAGTGGAGCGATTGCTTGTTGATAATTTGATTTGACAGGTTCCCTTCCCAAGTTCATTGCTTTAACCTCACTGTGTAAGCATATATTGGCTTGCTTGATAAGATGAAAAAATTTAGGCAGATTCAGGAAGCTTAAAATGAAATTTAATGAGTTGTGATCTTCCTGGGTAGGTATGCACATCCTACTTATTAGAGAAATTTGGAAAATGCCTGCAGTCTACAGATTTACGCATTGTTGAAACACAGTATTTGAAATAAAAAAAATTCACATTGCATAGACACTTTTTGCTTTCATCTCTGTTGTTCTCAGGTCAATTTCATGTTGTCGTTTTCTCCAAAAATACCACAAGTTATTCCTTAAGGAGCCCTGGTGACCCAGGGGATAATCATTTGATTACTAACTGAAGGATCAGCAGCTTAGAAATCACTTTATAGGAGAAAGATCATGGCAGTCTACTAAATATTTACATGGGTCAGATACATCCCCTCCAATAGGAGTTGGAATCGACTGGACAGCAGTGAGCTTGACTTGGTTTACTTCATTCTTTCAAGCTGATTTTGTTTTGTTTTGCTTTCAAAATCTTCCCTTGTCCTCTTTCTTAAACTCTCAGTTTGCATATCTCCTTGGCTCTTGACCATTTGCTCCTGTGTATGTGCATATCCCATGCTCCACGTTCTAGAACACATTTTATTCCCTTGGAACAGAGCACAGATGGCTGAGATACACATTAGGTTCTCAACAATAAAACATGGAATGGAAGATTGACTTAGTGAGTAAACAAAATCTTTGGATGGGCTAAATCTCTTGGATGTGTGGCTTGACTGATTCCTACCGATAACTTCTTATGATGCTGTAAATAATAAGCTTTAACATTGTCTTCATTCAATCCTTAACGGTGAAGCTTGTATCACCACCAACAGTATTTGCCATCGAGTCAACTCAGACTCATGGTGGTCTCATGTGGATCAGAGTAGAGCTGTGCTCCATTGACTTTTCAATGACTAGGTTTTCTTGGAAACACATTGACAGGCCTTTCTTACAAGGACTTAAAACAGACAACTTTTCAGTTAGCAACTGAGTCAGTTACCACCCAAGAGCTCCAAACCACTTGCCAAGAAGTCAATTCTGAATCATGTCAATCCCATATATGTCCAGGTATCTTACATATAGTATCTTACATATAAGAATCAGATAATTCTTATACCTTAAGAGGTGTGTATGACTTTGCCTTTGTAAACTTTCCCTTTTCAATGTCCAATGAATGAAATGATTCTCACACCTAACGGTAGTTTTGATAAGATTGAAATACTAAAAATGTGTGAGAAACATTCAGTTAGTTTTACTAACTGACCATCGAATGCTTCACCATTTTAAATCTTGAATGTTTCTATTCCCATAGATTTACTGTTGTTTTCCTCTTTCTTTAAATGTTACCTGTTCCCTCTATGGATGAACCATATGGTGAAATCTAGTATTAGCCAAGAATCTTTATGAAATATTGAGTTAAACACAACAGGCCTGTAAAACAGTATTTGAAAACCAGAGAATGAAAATGAGTAAGGAACTTTATTATAGAATATATGGCCCATTAATTTCCAAGAGTATTTTTGTCTGAGATGTCAGCTTTCCAATTGCATACTTTTAAAGGATAATAGCTTTTTGGAAGATTGTTTTGTGTAAATAAATTAGGAGTTCTTTCCTGGAAAGGGAATGGAAGAGAGTTTTTAAACTAAATGAACATGTAATACAACTTCAAGAAACCTTTTGTGTTGTGATATAGACTTTAAATCAAATGTTATTGTAATGGAACATTCAGTTCTATTTCTATTGTAATAAATTGTAAGGAAATCAATAAAAGCATAACAGCAAAATTGGTAGCCTACTCCAAATATCGCCATACTTATGTAAAGGCTTTCTTATCTGGAATAACTGGTGGTTATAAAATGAAATGCATTTAAATCCATGGCTAAAGATGATTAAAATATCATACAGAACCAAGCACTCCAGCTGTAGATGTTCATTAAATTGACCATTAATAACTTGTGATAAAAAGGAATATTACTGCATTCATAAATTTTGTATGCAGATTTTATTAAGCTGGCATGTTATATGAATTGATTGTCTGACATCTTCTGGCTGTGGCTGAAGATAATAGTGTTTCGTATGCATTTTCTATAATCCAAGAATCCTGATGGACTGTTTCTAGCTAGCTATTATGTTTTTGTTCTTGTTGGCATTTCTTTCATCCAGGGTACAATTAGAAAATATAATTATAGTTTCAGATAGGAAACATTATAAGGCTGGTTGTGTCAGCATTTCCATTACAGTCCTAGCTTGGTTATCTGCATGCCATTGGCTCCAGGAGCCCAGTGGGTACTGAAATCTGGGAACGTTAATCTTTTATGTAAAATGATACAGTATTTGCATATACTGACTGTGTGTCTTTAAATCATCTCTAGATTATATACAATATCTGTTACACTGAAAGTATTATGCAACTAGCACCTTATATTCACTCAGCTTTTGAGGGATTGCTTTGACTTCTTAAATACTTTTTAGGAGTCTCTTCCTCTTCCAAATGTTTTCTGTCTTTCAGTAGAATCTGTGCAAGCAGGACCTTACAGATATGGAGCGCCTGCCATACAGTGAGAGCTGCTAGTTAAGGGTCTGAGCATTGAAAGAGAAGGTTGATGATGCCTTGTTGACTCTACTTTGTCTTGTTAATTCTTCCAGAAATGTAAACAGATTCTAGTTTGCTCTTGCTTCATTTCAAAGTCATTATTGTTTACCTTTCAGATACACACTGACTGACTAAGTCTTTTGACCCCTTTCTAATGACATCAAGGCCTACCATGTACCAGTGCTTGCTTAGAGGAGCGAAAACTCTGAGCAGATGAATCTGGCACGATGCTTTCAGTTCGTGGCCTGGAAAACATGAAATCTTAGGAATTCCTCGTGATTTCAGCCATTTGTGAACGTTATCATCTCCTGGCTATTAAATAAGGACAGGCCCTTCTGCAAAGACGAAAAAACAGTCTTCCAGTGGGCTTGTTGAAAATTGGACGGAGAGCCTGGAAATAGCATATTGCTTGTTTCTCCTTTCGCAGTAATAGTTTAAGAGCCCGCTATGCTAATTGAGATGTGCAAAGAATCCTTATGGACCGTAGGCAAATGTTCTGGCTGCTAACTTAGAGAGCAGTGGCCTGGGAGAAGCAGGTGTTAGTGATTCGTGGGTGGGCACAGGTGGTTCTAGTTAATATACGTGGCGTCTGGGCTACGCATTGGTCTGGCCAGGCTCGAAAAAAACTGCCCTTTGGTTTTAGTCACGGGGTCTTTGTTTAATTCAGTGGGCTTTTCTTTTCTTTCTTTTTTTTTTTTTTTTTACTGTTTTTTGGGTTTTTTTATTTTATTTTTAATTTTTTTAAATAATTTTACTGAACATTTACCGAGAATTTTTATTTCCATTCATTCATTGCTGCACTTCTCTAACCGCCCAGCCCTCTTCCCCCGCCCCCCAGTTCGCTCCTCTCTTTCAAAAGTAAAAGAAAGACTCCCTCCCTGGTACACAATCCCCCCACACCCCTCCCACCGCCCCAAGTACATTCCACTATGCAACCTTAATTGTGGACTCTTGTGATAACCTTAATACCCTATCATACATCGCTTTTAAATTATTCACTCCCTCATCTGTTTCAGTGCAGTATACACAATTTATCCAGTTTTTCTCAGTCTTACCCCCACCCTGATATCAGTCCCATTTTACAGCAGTGGCACCATGCAATATTTTTCCTTTTGCGACTGAGATATCTCACTCAGCAGAATGTCCTCCAGGCTCACCCATTTTGAATAATATTGCATGAGTTCCTTGTTTTTCAATGCAGCATAGTATTCCATTGTGTGAATATACCACAGCTTCTCTATCCATTCGTTTGTTGATGGGCACCTGGGTTGTTTCCAGCTCCTTGCTATTGTGAACTGAGCTGCGATAAACATGGGTGTGCATATATCTGCTTGGATGTCAGTATGGTCTCTTTGGGATATATTCCCAGTAGTGGAATTGCTGGGTCAAATGGTATCTCTATTTGCAACTTTTTGAGAAAGCGCCATACCGCCTTCCACAGTGGTTGCACCATTTTACACTCCCACCAACAGTGAATAAGGGTTCCAGTTTCTCCACAACCTCGCCAGCATTTGTTGCTTGCTGTTCTGTTAAATTTTGCTATTCTGACTAGAGTGAGATGATATCTCATAGTTGTTTTGATCAGTGGGCTTTTCAAATCGCAAATACTTACAAAGTATTTCACTTATGCTCCATTAAATTGGAAAGTGTTGGAAGTCAGGATTTAGGGCTTTCTGAGAAGTGGAAAAGCCCAAACACTTCTTCTTATGAGACCATGTGTCAATCCTATGCCTTCTAAGGGCAATTTACCACTTCCATTAATTACAACTTGAATTTGATTATTCCAATTTTCTAATCAAGGACCGTCTCTTTGAGTCAAAAAGAAATAAAGTTGTGTTAGAACCGATTTCTATTTTAGAGGAAAATGATTAATAATAATATTTGCTTTAAAGGAAGAAAACAAGACTTTTTCCTTCCTACCAAATGTTAGATTATAATATATAATATATAATAATATAGTATACTATATTATATAAGTATTACACTGTAATAATACTTATATAAGTCATAGCATAAAAATGTTTCTTTTTGCCAACATTGTGCTCACTTTTAAAGATCCTAATTCTGTAAATGAAAAGTGAACGTTATCTTGTTCTATTTGTAGCCCACTATGAAAATCCATTCTCATTGTAGCAGAAGATGGAATGTGGAAATGAAAAGGGGACAACTGCCGGTGAAAAAGAATTTTTTTCATTTATAGCCATCCCAATTACTCCAGAACATCTTCATAGTTTTAAACTGGCATAACAACTTAACACCAAGTTCTTACTTCAAGTTTGCTTTTAGCTTTTAGGTACTTGATCTCTTTTTAGATCTTTTGACATCTTGAGCATGGATAGGAACTTTAAATATTTTTATGTATTTATGACCAATAAAATGTGATCATAAGGAATAGTAGGGGTTTTTTTTCTGAGAAGCACATAATAAGATTTTTTTTTTCTAGAGTATTTACATGTTAGTGATCTGCTATGTTTTCAAAAGGAAAAAAAAATGGGAAAGTTTGAGATCATCTGTTCTTTCATTTTATTTAAAACCTGAATGGTTACTATTATATATACTAGTTAGAAAGCATATTATTTAACTAGGCAACTACCTGAATGTATGGATTGGCCTTGTTCAGCTCAATTGAACAATACAAAGATTCCCATGTTATACTCAGCTTTAATAATACCGATGATTAAAATATAGAAATGCTTCTGTTGCTCATGGCTGTTGCCCTCAGCTTCTAGGGGTGACTGCAAGGCCGCCATTCTAGCTGCCTTGGGATCCCCTCCAGGATTTCCTAAAACATCCTAATATTCCAGCAGTTAAAGTAATGCCTGCAACAGCGGAGGCCCTTCAAGGCCCTGCTCCAGCAATACTGTCAGTTTCAAGGTGCCAGATTCTTTCTTTATTATCAACTTAGAGTAGTTCCATCAACAATGTTAATTCAATGATAGGGGCTATTTAGATTCAGAGAAGGAGATCTGGTGTCACAGTGTGCTTCAGCACTTAAAGGCTAAGTGAAAAATTGGTGTTTGGAACTCACGCACTGCATGGTGGGGAAAAAAGAAATGATCATTTAATTCTACAAAGATTGTTGTTATTAGGTGTTGTCAAATTAACTCTGACTTTTTGACCCATAAATAAGAGATTGAAACCTTGTCCCACTCCATTCTCACAATGTCCAACACCCTCAAGCGCACTGTTGTAGTCACTGCATCATCATATATCCTTGAGGATCTTCCTCTCTCTCGATGACCCACTGCTTTTCCAAGCACGATGTCTTCTTCTAAAGACTATCACCTCTTTACAATATTATGCTCATAGTATGTGAAATGAGGTCTCACCATCCTTTCCTCTAAGTAGCATCCTGGTTGCCCTTCCTCCATGTCAGATTTATTTTTTCTTTTGTCTGTTTATGTATATTAAATATACTCTATAACTAAAGACATCAATTCTCCAATCTTCCGTAGTCATTGTCCAATTTTCACATGAATATGATGCAATTGAAAATACCAGACTTTGGTCAGGCACACCTTAGTCTTTAAACTGACATCCCTGTTCTTTGCGCCGCTTCTGGTCCTGCGTCTGCCGGAGGTGGCAGGTCCCTCTGCTCCTCCCCAACCGGTATAGTCTCCGCCTTGGGGCCTGTTAACTGGAGGCGTGTCAGAAGCTGGAGGCGTGTCACCACTGGACCAATCGGTAGCATCAGGATGGATGGCGAAGAGATTGAGATTGTTCACAGCTTCAGTTTGCTCAGCTCCACGGTCAACACTCTTGGCACCAG